>NC_135500.1:194317698-194542294 GCF_052857255.1 Amblyomma americanum | reverse complement strand
CTTTATTTACTGAAAATGAAGGTCCCACCGGTGGTAACCGTTAGTACGGGATGTGAACAGTGTTGGTGTGTGGTGCTTAATTGGCGCATAATTTTGTTCTCACAGTTGAAAAGAGTTAAGGGTTCAAGGGGCCTACTGAGGCGCCTGCAAACTATATATCGCCAAATTCGGTCGAGTGTTAAAGGCTTTATATTTCCTCGTCAGGTGTGAATCTCATTAGTCGACACCCAGATTTAGTGTCATTGCGACAGCTTCCCGAGTCTGTTCATTATTCGGTGCGTTTAAATGCAAAGGCAATTTCTTGAAAGAGAAAAAAAAATTCGCACATTTTTTTTTTTTTTACCGTGCTTGCTTTATGGGCAAGCCCGGCGGAGTTTGCAGTGGTGAAAGAGTGCCGTAAAGAGAAAAACTGAAGCCGTAAGTATCTGGTAAATTCAGCTCTGTCTCAAGCTTTTGAACGTGGTGCTGGCGTCGAGAACGCCCATTTGGGTTCATGGGAGAAAATCGTTCAAACAGAACGCAATTTTTTATGCCTCAACGATTGCAACGCTGCGGAGTAACCAATCGAGAACTCTTTTCAGCAAAAGTATGTATGCCAATATAAATTTACTTGTACTGCTGTTTAGTTCGAGGCGGATCTCTGGACAGTAAATGCAAATGGCTATTGAATAATACAATTAACAAATACACATAAAAAGCCTCCACTAGTTCTCCTGCGGTATTGGTAATCAATACTTACGCGCAAAAACATCTGTCGTGTTGTTCATCGATCGTTGCCTATGCTCTAACATGCAGCGGCAGCGCGCACCAAAATCCGGCTGTTTATAACCCTTGGAAATATTGATGCGCTCTCTAAAACGCGCATTTCAATAACAAAACCCTTTGTCCGGGTGCTTGCACCATTTCGCGTGCTATAAAACACTTGCGCTACTTCTAACCTCCGCAAATGAGTATCAACTCCACGGCATTTCATGAAGAGGACAATTCTCGGAAATAAATAAGCTGTCGCTGTCTGACAGCGTGAAGGCGACGGTGAAGTCCTACGACAGCGAACGAGCTTAGAGGCGACAGGAACCGCTTAGTGCCTTGCTTCGCTCGACAAGCTACATAGACTTGAGGGAACGATCCTAACGTAAGCAAGAAAGTCCCTCTTCGTGAACACGCCTCGTTTACTCGCCGTTTCGAATAGGACAGCCCAAGTCGTCAGCGCCGCTCTACGGCGCTGCGCTGGCGACACTACCGGTGAGCTGGCACACGTATATCGTATTTACCGGCGTATAGGTCGAGCCAAGTGTAGATCGACCCTGCAACCCGCCTACTTTCGGGAGATGACTGAAGAAAAACAGATGTCCCTTCGTTGACCCGACACTGGCGATGAGACAAGGGAATGGAATTGTGTCAAACAAGACGCTGATTATTTGTCTCGTCCGATATGCGCGCGTTGCTGTGGGCATCAGTCAAGCCCTAGACTACGTCGTGTTCCCAATAAAGACTTTGCTCGTCGAATCAGTACGTTAGCAGGTATGTCGAGCCCCCACGTACAGCTTTACCTGATCCGCCTAACCCAATCTCTTTTCACTCTCTCCGACTGCGGAAACGGGCCGGCTTATGTTCCGCTAAACGCGGTACGTCTTTGCTACGCTAGGACTCCCCCCCCCCCCCCCCACCCCCCCCCCCCCCCCCCCTCCCCTTTTAAGGCTACCGTCTTTTCCTTGCCGCCAACCACCGCTGTCTTCGCTTTCTTTCTTTCTTTCTTTCTTTCTTTCTTTCTTTCTTTCTTTCTTTCTTTCTTTCTTTCTTTCTTTCTTTCTTTCTTTCTTTCTTTCTCTTCCCGCTTGGGCGGCTGCAGCTCATACAGTAACCACACACCGTTCACTGCCGGGCGCAAGCTCGCGCCCTTTTGTCGCCTTTCTGAAGGGCTGCGCGCGTCGCACTCGGGCGTCGTTTTCACAAAAGAAAGCGCTCTTCTCGGAAACGACGCTTCGGACGTCTGCAGCGCCGCCGTCGGCATAGTGCGCCATGAAGCACGGTCGCTTTGTTGTTGTTTGGCGATGCCGCTTTTCTTTATTCCTTTCTTACTCTCTGCGCTCAGAAGACCGAATCCTCTTTTCTTTTTCTGATTTTTATCGGCTTGGTTAGGAACGTGGACACAGGAGTCCAGTGGAAAGGTTCAAGTTGTTGAATTTGGAACCGGCCGGGACACAGATCTTGAAAAATCTCTTCCATGAACTGGACAGGCGAAGACAACGTTTAAAGACGATGTAGGGGGCCGTTTTTTTACAAGAAATAGCTTTGAAGAGAACCGACAGTTGGGCTGCGAGTTCTGGTAAATAATAGCTGACAAACAGTTCGACACGCGAATGGCAAAAAAATAACAAAAAAGCAGGAATAGATAACACAAGTGCTGGCTGCAGATTGACAAAAACTACATAGAAGCTCATAGAAGCTTTCTTCGTTTTTTTTTTCTTGTACAAAGGACATTATGTGTCTCTTCAGTTAAGCCATGAGCAAAGCATTTTTCAACTCTTTGTTATTTTACCACCCACTTCCTAGTACAAAACGGGTTTCATTTTGTAAAAGCTTCTTCTTTTGTATTCTGTAGAAATGAAAAAAAAAACAGCAAAAATCGTTGACAGCGTCGAGAGTTTGAACATTTGCCGGAAGTATTTGGTGTCGAAACCCTAACGTGAAGCTCCATGCGTCGTTAACTGCTTCTATCAAGCCTTTCATTCTTCTCTTGGTTGCTTTGTTCTTGCCGCCTTTTTTTTTTCCTAATCGAAGCGGTTAGTGCATTTTGTCGTGTTTTCAGCAGCTCGCGTTCAGAGCCTCTGACATTCATCGATACCGCCGTCCAAAGCTAAAGCCTTATCCTTCACATATATGTGCCAAGCGCGTGAGTGCAATTCTAGAGGGTATTTAGAGAACACATCAAATTTTGTTCAGTTATGCAGAAAGTACTTTGGAAGTTTTGTTCAACAAAATCGAACCTTTCTGCAAGGGTCTGAAGTCCATTGGTGATGATCAGTTTAATGGGAAACAGCGTAATTATATTACGGTCCAACATCAAAGGGCGTGTGTCGGTCAGTTGTTACGCCACTGCGGAAAGCAGGACTGAGGGAGGGAGAGAGAGAGAGAGAGAAACCCTTTAATAGAAAGGCAGGTAATTTAGCCGACGACTGCAATTCACGGAAAATATATTGCATACATCGGCGCCGCGGGTTCAATCACCATCGACGCCGCAGGCTCGGGGATCGGCGAACTAAGCGCTTTATGCGGTTATCGATCAAATTCGCCTCCGGAAACGCTGGTCAGGCATTCCATTCAGCTGCGGGCCACAAGCATGTTTTCCCAAGGATCAATAAGCGCGCGCCCCGCATCCAGGGAAAATGCAACCGCTCGATCCTGCGGAAGTGTGCAGCGCGTTTGTTCTCTGCTCTGGAAGATGTCGCGAAGATTTCGCCACAAATTTCTCCATCGTCAATTCCGCGAAGGCGATTGTGAGCGAAAGAAATTACTTTTTTTGCGGGTCGTTATGCTGAGGCTTAAAATAGGTTTTAATCGCTGTGCATTCCGGATAGAAGAAGCCGAAATTTTGTGCAACACGGTGTAAGATTTCTAGTGGCACGTGTACCGATCAGCGGCCCGATAGCTCCTTTTAACCCGCTGTGCTTAATGTTCTCGTTTTTTTTTTGTTCGCAGAAAGGTGTCAATTTTCTGCGCTTTTGTAAGTCGTGCACGGAGCCATGATGCGTTCCTCAGAAATATGAGGGCTCTTTCGAGGCATACTTCTTGCCGATCCGTTGGTTCGTTAATTTCAAATAATGTGAGAAAAATAAAGATGCCATCGAGTCCGCTCTTGCGAAACAAGCATTCAATGAGCCCGTAGATTTATGGATCGATGCAAACTAATGAACGGGGGAGGGGGGGGGGGGTTAGTTCCCTTGCCTGTTTTACTATTTCTTTCTACTCTAATATTCTGTTCTACGTTTAAAACCCTTCTCTATTATTTTCTCTCTAGTTTTTGTATTCTGTTCGCTTTATTGAAAGAAGCCTTTTCGAAACTGCGTAAAAAAACAATAAAGGAAGCACAATTCGCTCCCGGAATTTCGTAACCATTTTTTTTCCGTCCCAGCATTGTAAGTAGCACTCGGAGGACTCAATGCCGCGCAAGCAATGCAGGAAGAGGAAACTATTTCTGCAGGTTTCTTCAACGGAAAGAAAGCAGCTACCCCTAAATCTTTCACCACGTGGTGTAACGGCACATTCCTGAGGTAAACAAACAAACAAACAAACAAACAAACAAGATACGTCCGGGAAGAAATGAGCCACGAGCTCTCATTTGCATGGCGGCTCAGCGGACTTTCAGGAAACCTTACCTAGCTTCGTTCGACATGGGAGCACCAGGAAACGAAGCGATTTTGCCTGACAAACGTTTACAAAACTGTTCAGATGAACTTTGTCTGATTTATAACTGGAAGCCAGGTTTCAGCGCAACCGTGCATCTGACAGCTGAGCTATTGTGAATTAGGATTATGTCATCTTATTCGTTCAACAAAATGTCTTTCCATTTAAGAGACAGAGCTTTTGCGAAATTGACTTTGCATCAAAGTTTTTTATTGTTTTTGGTCACTGATGCAATTAAAGCCATGTGTAATGTACACCTCTGTGCACCCACCCTAAAATAAGTCGCTATTTTATGATTTACAGTCCTTTAACTCTATAACGAGACCGATTGGTCGTGACATGAATATGGATTTCCTGTACTGAAAGATGAAGTAGCTAGCATTGGTCAAATATTTAGGGGAATCCCCCAAGGCGGAGTAGATTTGTAATAAGGGAGTAATTACTCATTGGCATCCACCCAAGCGCAGCCATACGGCTACAAAGAAAAGCTGCACAGCTTTCCATTGTAGCCGTATGGCTGCGCTTGGGTGGATGCCAGTGAGTAATTACTCCCTTATTATGACATAGCTAGCTCTCCAAATTCGTTCTCGTCGAAGAAAAACCTTGGAAAGTGAGGAGTGCACATGGCTGATTGATTTCTGAAAGCGGCACTGCAGGTTCTTCACGTCGCATGAAACTCCAGAGAAAAAAAGGGTCAGTAACGGAGTTGCGCGCATTGAACAGTTCGTCCATATCTTGCGTATTCCAGCCATAAAAACAAGCGAAACCAAAAACACATGCAGAAATCAACACACTGGTTGTGGTCAGAGATAGAAATTACGGCAACGTTTACTATCCCCCATCTCTGTGCATCGGTGGTTGCGCGACCAGTTGTATGTAAATTCAAGCTGCAACGGAGAAGAATTTTGGTCCACTGAAACGGCACAGTCAAAACACTGCTCCTGTAACCAGAGAAAAACACGTATTACTACTTATTACAAATATAAATGCAGTTCAGTTATGTAATCCTAAAAAAAGGGGGGGGGGGGGGGGGCATTTTTTTCTTAGGAAGAAGCGAACGGCAAAAGCAGGACTCTACGGACTTATTCTGCGATTGAAGTACGCAGCTGAAGGCCCGGTGAAAGTTTGAAACCTAGGAGAGTCATCACCTCAGGGGCGGTCTAAGACCATCAAACAAAAAGGCGCCTCCCCTGTTCTTCACTGTCTTCTTTTACATCGCGCCCAACTGCAGGCCGCATTCTCGTCGGGGCGGTCTCATTGCGTCTAATAGCCTCACTCAGAGTCGGCTCATCCGTCATTTCCGGCGGACACGCGGAGTCCACTTACTGCTCCACACCGACCGCAAAGACAAGCAGGAGGGATAAATCACTGGAGAGATTTACGCGGCCAACGTCGCAAGGTATGAAGACTACGAGAAAAAAAATGGAGAGTAGAGGGCGGAGAGGAGGGGGGATGCTGGGAGAAAAGCCCGCCACAGCTCGCACAAATAGCTCATTGTAGCGTCCGCCGGTAAGGAATGCACCGCCACATGCAGCGCGCGCGCGTACACATCGCGAGGCACACGAGAGTGGACACGCATTGTTAGCACCGGTGTGCAACTCCATCAATCGGGGCGCCGACACGGTTCCTCGGGAAGAAAAAGAAATACAGAGATAGGAAAGAAAAGGGAGGAAAAATGGGAAAAATAAAAGGTCTCACGGAAAGAAATAGAGCACAAGAAAATGGGAACACCCGTGAAAGGACTCGCCACGAGCAATAGAGACGTGGCGCGGGCGTCAAGGGGATAGCCGTTGCTGCTGCACTGTCGTAAAAGGGACGAGCGACGAACATATCGCGTCCCGCCACGTCCCTTTTGCAGCACGGACTGGAATGTCACCCGCTCTCTACCCGAGCATTGCTTTTCCGCTCTTGGTTGCCTCTGTTGCTGCTGCTGCTCCCCAGAGGTGCGGCCTCCATTCCTGCCGCACCGCGTCCCATTGAGCGAACGACGCCCACGGCCAGTCGCGGTCTTCGGATGCCGCGCGCGGCAAGCGCAAAGAGGGTCACCGCGGCTGCTGTTGCTTCGCCGATCAGGGGCTGGCTGCTCCGACGCCGTGTGGGTGGAGGAGAGGGAACAAATTCTCTCTCTCTCTCTCTCATTGCTCTGTACTCGAACTGGAGATTGTCGTTGATGTGAACCACCGCCGGTGACAAGGTGCGAGCGGTGAGAGTGCATTCGATGCCATGTGCTGTCAAACTGGTGTATTTATTTTGAAGACGAAGCAAACACAAACTAACCGCAAGTTAATTCATTCATTGTTCTGTGCAAGCTGAATGTTCCCTTTTATAGTTGGAGCTACTTGTATATTTTTTGAATGAATGAATGATAGGAAGAGGCTCTTCCTGTGATTCTCCTCCTCTTGTGGTAATTAAGCCTGTGTTGGGCTGGCATAAATAGCGGCCTTCCCGACTACTTGATCGGGACTTTCGTGAGTTCTGACCCACCCCAACTATCCTGCGCGACTTTGTTATTGGTTTGCTTAAAAATTTATTTACGGCGCCTACAGCGGCGGGCAGTCGTTATTGTAGAAGAGGTAAGTACATGTACAGAGAGAATTCATCACCACAACGAGACAAAAATTTCCGAAAAGGTAACAACGACACGATGATGGCCTGTATGAAAGGAAACACATCGTTCGCTTTCAAGCGATGATCACTGCTTACGTATAAGTGAAAATCTCATGTTCCCTTTTGTTCTATACATTTTTCCACTCTGCGGGCTATGCCCAACAGACGCTTTCAACCCAAGTGTAGAAGTAACAGCAAAATTCATTATTTTGTGCAAGTTGAGTTTTCCTTTTCAGGCTTTCACGTTGCAGCTACCAGTACAGTTGAAAGGCAGAAATAAACACTGAGGCCAGTACATTTCGAAATTTAAACGCCTTCTGCCCTGTTTAGCAAATGCGTCGTTTGACAGCTTATTCCAATTGTTTATTGGTGGGATCTGTTGAAATGAAAACATACTGCTTCTAAATAAATTAATGAACTTTCGCATACCAACGCTGCTTTTTGGATGAGGCACACAGTATGGGCGGAGGGCTCTAGGTTAGCTGTAGACCTCCCATGCCGCTATATCTACTAGAGCTCATAGATATATCTTAGAAAACGAGTGTTTCTTTGAACTTCGCTTCCATCGAACCACTGCCGCCGTGGGAGGTAACGGTAGGCTGGAGGTTAGAACCCACGGCCTCCTGCTCTGTAGCCGAACGCCGTAACCACTAACTCCTCGAAGATGTTTGATGCACCTGAGCTCGCTGATTTTACTGGGCCATCATTTGTGAAAATCATCTGCTCACGACAGGACTGGGTCTAAAGAAAAAAGAAAGGTCATAAAGGGGAATCGGCTGCGGAGTAATCACGGCAGTTTCGTTTCCCACTGGAGACCTAATAAGGTCCAAAAGGCCTTTCGAAAACCCGGGCTCCCAGTGGCCCGTAGCACCGGTTCTACACCCAACGCCTTATGTTAGCCCCTTTGTTGTACAGGCGTCGATAAATCGAACCCTCTGCAGGATCGATCTGCGGCGGCTTTGCGCAAGAGCTGTATGCTGTGCGAGAGCTCGATGAAAACGCTTTATTCGATAAGACTTGTGCGCAGACACATTTCCATGCTTCGTGGCAGCAACGGGAGTTCATAAACGCCGCGACGTACAGCAGTCGGCTGAGCATTGCAACTGCATGGTGACCTTTGGTTGCCTATGACCATTCAAGTGAGCCACTCCGGCCTCTACCGTGTTAACCACCGTGCACCGAGCTGTTACAGCGCATGCACAGCGAATTCCTGGCAGCAACGAGAGCTGTTACAGCGCGTGGGTCAAATATGCCCGACCCAGCGGGATTCTCCGCGCTTTCACGGAAGGCGGAGGCCTCGCAGACAACTCCGCGTGCACACACGTACTGTCCCTTTCCCCTTCATCCTCTCCCGTCCCGCTCGCCATTGACGAACCGGCTGCGGAATGTCGCCCACCGTTCTTCCAGAAGCTGAGCGACACGCGCCCCGCACATGCATGAGTACAGAGACGTAAAAAAAGGCGCAGATGCCCCCGCCGCCGCCGCCACGACGGGGGCACTTCTTTCTTCTTCATTCATCTATGGCGTCATGCCAGTAACGCGCGTCTTGAAAGAAATAAAGAAAGAAAGAGCAGGTGCAGAAAGAAGTGCAAGGATGGGGAGGAGGTTAGCGGCCCAGATGAGTGTGCCTCTTCTTGTTTTCGGGAGAGCGACGCGTCGTCGTCAGCCGGCGTGTGGGGGAAGGAGAAGACGCCGAGTCGACCGGAAGCGGCCGCTTCCGCCAGCTTCCGACGCCTGCTGCCGGCGCCGCTCCGCGGTACCGCTGCTGCTGTTGCCTGCTGTTGCGCACGAAAGGAACAAGCCACGGAAGATTTGGACGCCTGGGGCTGGCCTCGAAGAGTACGGCTGCAACAGCTCTGTCCCCCCTCATCCTCCGCTCGGGCTGTCCCCCCTTTTCGGCGGCGCAACCCCTCTGTTTCTCCTCCTTGCCCCGCGGTCGGTGGGGGTTGAGCGCTGGGGGGGGGGGGGGGAGGGGGGGGTGCAATGCTGTCTCTGTGATCTCCATCGCCCCCCCTTCCCTCCCCTCGGGACCAGCTGCCGCGGCGTCATAATGGCGGCGCGTGCGCGCCTTCATCTTTGAACGTGGATGGGTGGCTTTGCGCGCGAAGAGGTATTATTATAACGGCGAGAACCCCCCCCCCCCCCCCCCAAAAAAAAAAAGAGGAAGAGGAGGAAGACCGGTGCTTTTCTTTGGCACCGTTAACACGCGCGCGCGCGCTCGTGCGGTCAGGAGAAAGCTGCTTGCCGGCCGACAAAGGCGTATTCTCCACCTCCTTCCTCTCATTTTTTTTATTATATTGTTGTTATTACTCTCAATCTTCAGGCCGGCTCCTTTCCTTTGTGGTTCTGGTGAAGCGGGGAGAGTTCGCGTGCGCGTTGCTCGACAACAACACCACGATCACTAGGAGCCGTCAACCGGGGTTCCAGCACCCCGTCTCCTACCTTGGGCTGCTCACAAAAGCCTCCGCCGCTCTCCTGGAGCCGGAGCACAGAGGCTGCCGCCGAGGCGTCCCCTTTCTGGGCGGCTGCTGTCGTCCCGAACGCGCCTGGTGGTCGTCGTGTCTCGGCATGCCCGCGGTGGTCCCTGGGCATGTTTTCGGGCGCAGACCACTTTCGCTTGGCTTCGCCGTTACTATTTACAACCCTCTTCAGCACAGGCTACGTGTCCAAGAGTCTTCTTATAAACGCTTTTTTTCTAGGTACGTGGTGCCGGTGTACCTCGCTTAAGTGCGTGGAAGACGGTCGGCATAAGTGCACCAGCCGAAATTACGCATTCATCTATGCCCACTGAAGTAAACGTCACATTACAATAAAAAAATAACCTGATTCAAACAATAATTTCCGAAAGCAACTACATCTAATCCCAAACATGATAAATTACAAATCTAATAAGTTTCTCGCGTAGCTGTCCATTGCTATTTCTTTTACAGAACCTGCACATTAGCAGGATACTCCTTCTATGCACTGATGAACCTCAGTAATTGAGCTATGTTAAGATGTTTTGGTGGGCTAATTGGTTACGAAGCATTATGAAGCGATCAGCGCAATCTGAGACACACACAAAGAATAGAATAGGCAAGAAGGGAGAAATAAAAATAAAGTTGTCCTGAGACACACACACACAGATGGGCGAAGAACAAGACAAAACAAAGCGCTTACTAACAAATGAAAATTTATCTTCGCGACCTCATGAATACACAAATGACGTCAAAGAGATTCAGAAAATACACCCAAGAACAAAAAACAACAAATACTCTAGATAACAGTAAGACAAACTGCCTGTACATCGTATTATTGCGTGTCTCTCAGATTGCGCTGTTCGTTTCATGATGTAATTGAACAGAACACTTTCACAGACTGCTTCCAAGCACAATGAGCCGATGCGAAGCAAGAAAGTCCGCGTGGTGTGAAACCATTTGCAGTGATGCAATCCGTGCTGGAATTTTGGGAAGCTAAGCCATAAAAAAGGAGATCTGGTGAGTAAATGGTGTGCAAGGAACTTCAGGAGACATTTGATTCGCCAAGACTGGAAATGAAGAAGTTTTACCCCCCCCCCCCCCTTTTTTTTTCTTCCTCTTTCTTCATTGTTCTCTCAGAACCGTTTTCTCGCCTTTCTGGCGGGACTGAGTGAATGTCAGTCAGCTCATAATCCCTTGGGCAGCATATTCATTCCGCCGAGGACATCAGGAAAACGGCGAGGGGCTCGTCATCCCCCCCCCCCCCCCTTGTGCCTCTCTCCCTGTGAATAATTAATGAGACCGACTCCAAAGGCGAAGCCCTAGAGAGAAAGCAGCTTCAGACGGTTCTGCTTCCTCTTTATCGCGCAGCTTTATGGCCGTCGGGTCACTTAAAGAGGCCCAGAATGCAGGTTAAGAAAACAAAGAAGCTAGCAGAAATGAAAACGACTTTCGAGACTACGTTATTTATTTACCAACCTCTAAGAGAAAGTTGAAGATAAAGAGAACCCCAATAGGGACGTTCAATAAAGCTACGGTATACCCAGAGAAAGCATATGCACTGAGAGGAGAAGAAATGCGCGTGTTCTCATGTTTGTTTGTCTTTTTCATAGCCACGACTCCTGTTGATTTGTCTCTATTATTCAGAAACCATTTTTTTATTCATGTAGTGTGCTGAAGCTAACGCATCATGATGTAAACTAAAAGAAGGCAATTTAACGGGAAGGACATTGCTATAACAAACCGTAGATAACATCTTTAATGTAAAGGGAAGGACATTGTTATAACAAACCGTAGATAACATATTTAATGTGGTCGCCAAGAAATAAACACGCAAGCGATAAACATATCCTTTGTTTACGGTTTAAGCGGGGAGCTATACTCTGAGGCGCCACTGTGAGAGATAAGCGTGATTCTTTGGTAAGCGCCTCTTTTTTTTTTACTTTTTCGTAAGTGCATCGCAGAGGCGAGATAAGAACGCCAAGAATATCGATTATTTGCCGAAACAACATCAGAACAGACGTTTACTGCTCTCGGATTCGGGGCGTAATTGCCCGGCATGCGTGTCGTGAGGAGAAGTGCTGCTGTTTGTTCTCTGATAAAGAAAGGAAATGAGATGCCTGCAGTACAATTTGTCCGTTTTTTTTTTCCCTCTCTGTAGAGCAAGGAATGGGCGTATAGTTATCTGCGGCACGGCACTTAATTAGTGCATAATAAAAAATATTTCACTGTATCTGGAGCCATTGTACTCACAATAATTCGTATTTGCTTTCGCGGAGATATGTCAGCCTTGCATTATGCATGTAGTACACAAGCCTAATGTTACCGCGTACCTCTGGCATCTTTGCGCGGTGGAGTTCCATGTCGGCAACCAAGCGGGAAAATTTTTTTCCATACAGGGTGGGCTCCATAAAGCAAATAGTTATGAGAAAGCGAGCCTTAGAATGAAAGTTATGGGTTTATGGGGGCCGGTTTAACTTCCGAAAGCGACTGAGGCTATGAAGGACGCCGTAGTGAAGGGCTCCGGAAATTCCGACCACCTGGGGTTCTTTAACGTGCACTGACATCGCACAGTACACGGGCCTCTAGAATTTCGCCTCCATCGAAATTCGACCGCCGCGGCCGGGATCGAACCCGCTTCTTTGAGAATGATAATTAATCGTATTTATCTTTTACATGCAGTTACAATGTACCGAAATGCACACAGACCCACAAAACAAGAAATTATTGCGGCGAGCAGCGATAATCAGTGTCTATATTTGTAAATTAGTCAATAATCATAAATCGCAGTCCCCATGCACGTTACCGAAGTGATGAAAACCATGGACCGTGCACAGAAAAGGAGATAGCACGAACCGCGGTCATGACAGGCGATATATAACCACCAAAAAATTCGGAAACAAATCGTGAAAGTGAAATATTATCCACAAGTTTGGGAGCACGCCGTCATCGTTGTAACTACCTCTGTTTCGAAACTAAATGCATAAACAGGCGAACGCAAAGCGGGGGCAATGACAGGTGTTGAACGTCGCGAACCGCGTGAAACAAAACAGTAAACATGTTTCGAACACGTTTTATCGCCGAGGAAGGGAAATCAAGCGATACAAGCCCTCCCTATTCACACCACTCATAGCCGTGCTCCCCGCGCTTTCCGCGCGTATTGCCCCCTTCTTTGCTTCGCCCTCCCCCAACCGCACGGGTACAAACCACGATGGGGCAAGAGAGCGACGGCTGCAGCGCCAGATGGCGTTCGAGCGCGAAAAAATGGCGAGCGCTGGTTGGTTGAGCCCTGTCACCTCCTCTCTCGTTCGGCGGAGAGGAGGGTGCGTCGCGTGCCGGTCGCGCGCGCGCGCTTCGACAAAGCCCGCCCGCCGGACGTCCACTGTTCGCGAAACAGTAGTGGCCGTGCGGCAGCGCAGAGCGCATGAATCCACGCCAGCGCTTGACGCCGCGATTGCTTTCTCGGTGCTGCCTTCGCTACACCGGCCCCGCGACGGCGCGTGCTTTGGAGTTACTCCGTCATGAATGAGCCCGTGAAGAGGAGCTATCTGCCGGCTGTGCACAAGGTGAGTGAGTCTCTGGGGACGATCTTTGCTGTGACAAATTTTGCCTCTGATGCTGCCATCTCCTGGCCACTGGTGAGCAACGCAGTGACTATTTTGACAAGCTCTTGTATCTGGTCATCTTTCTTTAATAAGAACCTCTGGGAGGAGAAATTTGTTTTGTTAGCTGTTGCTCAGAGAGTCACATTTCTTTAATTCATTTGCACTTTTTTTTTGTTGCCTCATGCGCATAACTTGCTACGACGTCAGGCAAGAATTTTCAAAGCTTGGGAATTTTTTTTTTAAGTTGCTTCGCTCCAGACCTGTGTATACCGCCACCAGTAGTTCCGTCGAACGCGCGCAACCCGATGCCCGTGGGCGTAAAGTTCAAAACGTCTTTTCTTTGTGAGCTGTTTAGTGTAATTTACAAGAGGTGGCTCTTACACGTGACGAATATCAACCGTGATTATGGTCTTTCAAGAGATCTGGATTGTGTTTCACCGGGCGTTCTGTCGTAAATGATAAGGCTGTTAAGCGTGAACTTATCTTCGGGTCATCGATGGGCTTTCACGCAAATTTTGAAGTTCCCGTTGTTGAGGAAAATTTGTTATGAATGTAGCGTGGTGCAGCTGTAACGAAGAAAAATAAACTGAACTGAGAGGCTGCTTGGAACGCATCTGAATTCAGACATGCCTTTAAGAACGGGCAACCAGTGCCAGGTTACTACAGTTTTATGTCTCTTGTGCGTCTGTAATCTCGCACGCAGCTCAAAGACGTGGCTTCACCGCATTTTCCTGAAAACACCGAGTCCTGACTCTGCACTTAATAGATCATACAAGCGTGGTTGTATAGCTCATGCACCTTTCATGTACTGCTGTTGCTAGTTGCTGGAAATTCATAATTTCTTTAAAGATGACAAAAGTCGTCAAAAGCTTTGAAATACGTGTCAAATGCCGGGTAAACAGCCTAAGGAATTTTGTTCCTCAAATCACTTTCTTTTCATCCATGCTTTAGGGTCTCTCTAAAATGAACAGAAAAAGCGACAAAGTGGTTATACAACGAGATGCCTAAATTGCAGATGAGTGTGCACTTCCTATAGTTGGCAGACATAAGTAGCCATCTGCGCAATCATAGCCTTGCTTTATATACTTAAATAAACCACGCGCTCATTACTTGCTCAACAAACGCGTCAGTGAGCGCTATAGCGTGAATTCAGAAAGAAAGACTTTGTTTAATGACAGCAAGCTCCGCAACATAATCTCTTCAAAGCAAAGGCGAAGATCATTAGCCACGTTCCCTTCTAAACTTCTCCAAACTCTGAGGCCTCTTGATGGCATAGACTTTTGCGTGGTCCCGGTCTGACAACGACATCTGTTGAGAACTTGGCTTGCCGTGACGCCTGTTTTTAAGGCATATATGTTTCGTAACGGCCGACGGTTCGCCAATAAATGTCACAAATGGTGATTTTCTATTGTGGTGCTGAGTTCGCATGGCAGATTTCTTGCACGCAACTCTTTTCAAAATGAACGCTCACAGTTCAAGGTCGCCGATGTGATGCGTAGAAAAAAAATGAATTTTTGAAATGTTAAGACCACGGTTCACTGCGGTTTAGATTTAGGAAAATCGTTTGGTTTTCAGGACCTCATGTTCGGGCAAAACAACATCCTAGGCGCCCTTCTAAACGACGGGGGAAAAAACGAATTTGGCGCTCATCACTTATACCAATGCTGAAGCGCTGTTCTCTTTTTATTTCCCCTCGCGATTTCCTGTGTATCCTGCTTGGCTTTCAACTAACAATGGCTAAGGATGAGATCTTACAAGTTGCTTCGGTACTAGCGATGCTTAGTGCGCTCAGCTTTCGAGAATTTAAGCTCCACATTCTTTTTTTTTTTATGTTTCAGCACAGTTGGCAGCATTTCTTAACTTTACATATTCCAGTAGGGGCGAACAGCTTAGCAAATTGGTATGAATCCTGGCACACCAACAGTGCGAAAATCCGAAGAACCAGAAAAAGGGACGCCCCTATTTTTCTGCTGCTTCGTTTTTTCGCGCCTGTACGCGGATTCACCTACTCTCCAAGCGAGTACACACGCAGACAAACGTTTTTTTTTTTTTTCCTCTGATAGGGCTTCGACCAAAGACTGCCGCGGTCTCAAGTCGATAGAGTAATCAACGATCAACTCGCTAATAATTAGAGCTCCGTCCTTTCCACCACGACGTCAGCCACTCCGAAAACCACAGAGGCTCTATTTTTTTCCCCTTTCATTTTCTTTTTTTTCTCCTGCGGTCGTGTCCCGGATGGCGGATAACGACGTCCTGCGCTGTCGTGTGTCGGTCCCGCGTGTATAGACAAGCTGACTTTTCTAGGTCAGCTGCGGGCCGGCTGCGGACGCCATGGACTCCACAAATCAGCGCTACCGACACCCGGCCAGCTCGACGCGAGGGACGTGACCCGCCGGTCTTGCCGCGGCAAAACCCGAGGGGGGGGGGGGGGGGGGGGGGGGTGACTGCAGGCGGTTCGTGTCACACGCACCGAGTCACGTCGAACCGCGGCTGCGATGCACACGACTAATCCTTAATTGCTTCGGCACTCACGTGCATCTGACGTCGACTTCGGGGCGTGCTTCCTGCGCGGGTTCATGGCCTGCGGTTGCTTGAAATTAGTCGGCCGCTCTGCCTGCCCTTAACGCCCCCCGCCCCTTCCCCGCTGTCGTTGTTCGTGAAATTTGTGAGAACCCTGGGGCTGCGGGAGTAGTTGTCTTCGGCACTGGGTAGTTTAGGATTCTAGACGCAAGTGTGCCTCATCTCTGCATATGCGACATCTGTCGTCTCGTCAGGAAAGCCGAGCGAAGTGAATAGTTATCCGCGTGACACAAGTAAGCGCATGAGATGTCGTTAAGAGGACGCTGCGTTCTTAGTGTCTGGTCGCCGCAGTCTTCGAACCGTAGTGTGGTGCTTCAATGATGGCTGCGGTGCCACGATGTAGCATATGTTGTACTGATTATCTGTAGGTGACGGCTGCCACCGCGCCGTCAAAAAAGGGTAGCAAAGGGATTCCCTCTTCACTCGACCGCGGCGGCTGCGTTTTTATGGAGGAAAAACGGTAAGGCGCCCGTGTGCTGTGCGATGTCAGTGCACGTTAAAGATCCCCAGGTGGTCGAAATTATTCCGGAGCCCTCCACTACGGCACCTCTTTCTTCCTTTCTTCTTTCACTCTCTCCTTTATGTCTTCCCTTACGGCGCGGTTCAGGTGTCCAACGATATATGAGACAGATACTGCGCCATTTCCGTTCCCCCAAAAAACAATTATTATTATTATTATTCCCTCTTCCGGTCTCAGTCTACTTTTCTATGCTGAGCTTATACTATCTGTCCATTGCTGATTATGCAGCTCTGGATTGTCTTGGCTTCAGGTGGTGTTGATGACCGATGAGCTTTGTTGTGTGCGCAGCACTATGAATGAAAGAAAGCCGATTCACACACACACACACACACACACACACACACACACACACACACACACACACACACACACACACACACACACACACACACACACACACACACACACACACACACACACACACACACACAAAAAGAATGACCTCCTCCGCAGTCAACTGAGGCGAGAATGAAAGCGGTCAGTCCCGTATTTCATCACAGCGCAAGTATCGATAAAAGAACGACGGAGGGGAGCATTTGCCGTCATTGCGCGTCAGGTGCTGCCTGGAACGAAACAGCTTCCACTTATATCGACGTCGGCTGGAGGCTGATGAGGTCCGTCATCAGCCGCAATGGCGCATGTCGCAACGCGAGAAGAAAACAAAGCACGGAGTTCTTCCCACTGGTGCTCGATGGGATGGTCGGCAAACAGTGGCGATGTAAGGCAGCTCGCCAGTGACTGCCGCGGTTGCAACAGCCGAGAAAGACAGCTAGGAAGGAACACAGTGTGGGCCTCGTTTGATGATGGCCTGCAGGTCTAGCTAAGCAGACCGACAGATTGTGGCACGTATTTGCGCATGTCGCTGCCGACAGCGGTCTCGTCTGGTGTGAACGGCGTTACTTCTTTAAGGGGCGCAGTATTTGCGGATACAAATTTTATAGCATCGGTCTAAAACACAACGTGCTGCAATTCAGCAGGATTGTTCGTCTGAGACCTGACGGGGTGGCTAATGGGGCTAGTTTATAGCTCAGTTTACATTACAGGAGCGCAAAATAAATAAAAAAAATGAACAGGCAGTGCAGCCAAAGTTGAAAAATAGCACAGAGAATAGATGCATCAGTCCGAGAATGGGCGCACCATCCTTCTCGTTATCAGGAAAGGAACTACTTCTGAGTGCACCTTGGTTACTGCTTTTTCTTTTCGTTTGCCTTAGAGTGTTCTTTGGATTTTGGTATATTGCTACTGACTTTGTCACGCTGCAAACTTGACATCTCGTGTGTAAAACGGGCGTGGCTTTGAACGAGAAAGTCGGAAGTATCGCAACCCCTTTGTCCACACCCTTCGATATCATACTGACTCCTTTTCTGCGTCGAACGAACGGTGTATGCTTCGAAAAATGGTGTAGGCGGTTTTATACGTTGACTGATTTGAGGTGGGAATATCGGAACTGTACGGCTGTACTTGAAATGCGAATCAATGTAGTTCATTTAGTGCACGTATATATCTGAGCAATATGTCTGAACAATCCCTCTGGAGTCGTTTCAACATTGCTCAGTTGTTTCTCAACATCGCCAATGAAAGCGCGAAGCTCCTGGTTAACGTTTAGCGTGCGCTTCATTAGTCGATGAAAATGGGTCTTGACTGCGTCACTGGGCCCCGCCGCGGTGGCTCAGTGGTTAGGGCGCTCGACTACTGATCCGGAGTTCCCGGGTTCGAACCCGACCGCGGCGGCTGCGTTTTTATGGAGGAAAAAACGCTAAGGCGCCCGTGTGCTGTGCGATGTCAGTGCACGTTAAAGATCCCCAGGTGGTCGAAATTATTCCGGAGCCCTCCACTACGGCACCTCTCTCTTCCTTTCTTCTTTCACTCCCTCCTTTACCCTTCCCTTACGGCGCGGTTCAGGTGTCCAACGATGTATGAGACAGATACTGTGCCATTTCCTTTCCCCCAAAACCAATTATTATTATTATTACTGCGTCACTGGAGAAAGGGACTGTTTCACATGCACGATATATCCTTCCTCCTCCGATTTTCGTTAAGCCTCCTTTTCTCGTTGCTCCTTTAATAACATTTGCGCAGAGGTTTCTTCGCGTTACGTGGAGTTGACGCTTTAAAAAAAAAAATTCCCAAATCTACCTCTCCGCATAGAGAGGTCGTTTATCAGCCGATGCACTCAACTTCGCCAGATATCAGCGTACGGCGCCATACTCGCAAAAAAACATCACGCGAGGCACTGTCGTGGCGGCCACAGGACACTGCGCGAGCAGCTGCCCAACTCGGCCAAGTCGTAAATCAGCGTCCTCCTGACGGAACGAGCTTATCCACTTAGCCGGACCGACGACAGCGAACGCCCCTTGTGTTGTTGCTCTTCTTCTCGGTGACCGTGGCGTCAGATTCATCTTCCGCGATGTTTTTGCGTTCTCCGGGTCTTGGAACATTCGAAGCGGTTCAAGAAAGTGTCACAGCGTCTTGGAGATAAGGCGGTCGGAATGAAGTGCAGCATTGAAGGCTGCGGAAACGAAAAATCAAGATTTAAAGCTCAGCATCCGCTGGCGCCTGCCGCCGGTAAAACTGTATATGAGCTGTAATAAAAGCGTTTACGATGGAGCTACAAAACTGCATGCTGTGCAAAGTGCGGTGAAAACGGGAAGCCCGCCATTTAACCAGTCTGTTATTTCTGTCCTTCTGCGCAACGGTGGTAACTTCAGTATGACGACGTGGTTAGCGCAGCATGCACTTCTCTGGTCCCGTTTTTTTTTTTTTTTTTTGCAATAAAACAAGGGAGGAATTTATATAGAGGGAGAAACTGGCGGGAGTGGTGTCATATTTAATGGAGGGGAGCTTTGCAGCACTTTCGGATTGATAGACTCGCCATGCAAACAGGGAAGATATCCTTTACTCTTTTACCTCGCTTTTGGAAGAGGGGGGGGGGGGGGGGGGGGGGGCTAGGATGGAAACGTTTGCTCGCGCATTGCAGCCCATGTCCGACCTTGCCATATATACTGTGATACAGATGTCCTGGCATTGCCCTACATTTCAGCCATAATGATGTTCCCGTGCATACTGAAATGGCCCGCTCTTTTTACGGCCTATCGTTGGCAAAGGTCCGCTCCATTCGGGCGCCGTGAATTATGCCTGCACAAATAGAGGAAATGGTTCGCGATATCATGGCAGCAGCACTTAGCGAAAGTGCAGACGCAATGATTAAACAGAGGCTGTGTGTGTGTTCTGTTAAGTGAATTATCGGTTCGATATAACGAACAACCCTTTTAAGGCCTCTCCGAATATTCAACAACAAAACGATGATGACAATGACAATAATTTGTGGTGAGTACAATAATTATGATAACGATGACAGTGCTGATGTAATTATGATCATAAACGGAATCCCTTGCGCTGCAATCTATAAGCAAATAATACGGCGGTGCACGTAACTACGTAGAACCTGACGAGCGCTCCGGAAAGCGCACAGCCGCAGAGGGACTCGAAAACAAGGGAATCTGTTCCGTTGAAACAAGCGAAAGAAGGAAGAAAGAAAACGAAGTGAGGACGACACATGTGATGCGGCAGCGCCTTGCGAGCTAGGAGCTGCACCTCGTTGCGAGTCCGACCGCCGGCGCCTTTACACAATCCAGCAGCTGCTCTGGCGGTAGCAGCGGTGGTGCGTGGCGGCGTGAAAAGGACCTGTCACCAATTGTGCTCTGCGCGGCCTGTCAAAAAGGCGTCGCCGCCCGCCCGCCGCCTTTCCTTCGCCACTTTAAACTGTCCGCTGTACTATACTTTCCTCTCCTCTTTTTCGGGCTGCTCTTTCGTCGTTCGACCACCCTCGAAGAGAGCGCATCTGGAATAGGCAACGTGTACGTCACAGAAACAAAAGACGCCGACGCGTGTAATCCGGCGACGCGCCGCCAATCAAAACTGAGCGACACACGTTTTCTCCGCCGATTGGAATCTCCTGGGCCCCCGGGTGGCACTCGGGTTTAAATTTGTACCTGCATGCAGGGACTGACGATGGGCGCGCCCCTTGTCACGAATAATCGAGGCGCCTCGTTACTGGCGTGGAACGATTTGCGCGCCCTGCCGCTGGGCTCCGGCGGCGCTGTTGTCGCTCCGAGGCTGCTGAAGCGAGTTTAGGTGTCTGTGTCTGGTACTTTACAACGCCAAAGGCGCGACAGAAGTATACAGCTATAGGCATTGGGAGGGAGGCTGCTGAAGGCCAGTCGCTGAGTGGTCTGTTTCTGCGCCTTTTTTTTTCTTGTCTCAAAGCTTGAATGCCTAGTCGCGTACTTATATATACTATATCGGTGAAAAGTCACTAGGCCTCAAGGTTTGCTGTTGGGGTATACTAAAGCGGTAGGGTATACTAAAGTGCCTAGACCAGCTGATCTAGGGACTTTAGGGCATACAAGGATCTCTGAGGTTCCAAAGCTCTGGAGCAGTTGGGCCAACAGGTCACCTTCCAGCTATTCGGAGCACCATTGTTGCTCCAAGTGTCACAAACGACAGACACACCTTGTGGCTTGGCGACTCCTGACGAAGACTCTGCCTTGAATGAAGCAGCAAGAAAAGGGGAAGGAGGTCGTTCTCTCTTTTTTCACTGTTCGCGTCCCTGGCTTGCGGCCACCAAACGCACAAAACTGTACAACGCGAGTGCTCCTTTGAGCTGACGATCACCGGCCCAGCAAAGCCCCTCTTTCCCTGCCGCCAGAACCCTTTTAGAGAGGCAACGCGGCGCTGCTGATCTGCCTCCCTACCCTCACCCTCCTTGGCCAAGCATACCAGCCCTCGCGTCGCCCTGTCGCCTCTGGGCTTGTTTAACGCGGCGAGCTCGGCGGCATCGGCTCCTTCTGTAATGGCGGATCTTTGTGCGGCCGCCGACTGAAGAAGACCGCTGGCGCGTCGGCGGCGCGAAGCTCACTCATCAATCCCGATGCCAGCGCACTCTGGGAGACGGGTGAGGCCTCCACCGTCACGCGCACACACGCGTGGCGTTGCGCTAAATCCACCGACGCTGCTTTGTGCATCCATCTCCTCCCGCGATCCCTTCTGTGCCGGCAAAGAGATGAGCGCAGCCCGCGGAGGGAGCCCAAGCAAGTGCTTCGCACGCCTGTGTATAAGCAGCAAAGGCTTCGCCGCCGAAGGCTAGTCCTCGGAATTAGTTGTCTTATTTTTGTTTTTGCTTATACCATGGAGCCTTTGAAATAATATTTTCTTTCTATTTCTCTCGCATTGTTTCTATTTACATGCCTGTTCTTTCTCGGCAGTAGTAAGTGGCGGATGAATATTTCGCAGTCTAAAAGGAACTAAAAGTAAATGCGAACCTCACAGATATGAGCGAGGCTCGCGCTTTTGCAGAGATGAGATTGCCCAAGTCGGGGAGATGGGGAGGCTCAACTTCCATACGCGCGCGGAATTTTTAACGTCAGCGCCTGGTCAATTGCATCACTTATCCCCGCCGCCGCGGACGATGCTGAGCCGTCGTGAATTACTTTTCCCTTTTGGAAGCGATAGGGAACCACTGGCCGGCATAAATTTCCGCGTCCAGAGACAATTCTGGTTTGTAATTTCTGCTTCCTCACACTATTCGTAATATTAATGCTGAGCGAAGGGAAAAAAATCGCAATTTTTCATGGCTTAACTTTTTATTGCAGAGCCATGTGCGAGTAATGTTGCTATGAAGACAGCTTTAAAAGCAACTGAAGCCCAGTGATGTTCGCATGACGTTTCAATAACCTTGGATTTCAGCGGAAATCGCAAATTTTTCTACTACACCATGGTCCACGAATACTTCGTTAGCGCCTTCGCTATGTAGCTGCCGTGAAGGAAGTTGTGTGGCAGGAAAGTAAAAAAAAAATACAAGTTTTCAAACGTCAAAGTGAGCCCTAGAGGAAAGTTTGTTTGAACTGTAAGGAATATCAACATGTTATGTTACGCACTGATGTCTTCATGATACGGAATTTCTTGTTTATTCTGCGAGGTCGAAATGGCAATGTCATGTCACGAGGCTCAAAGTATGACAGCGACCGCGCGTGTCATGGCCTGCGACGGACGACATGGACATCAGACTGGACGTCATGTTATGCGGCGTGTTTCACTGAAGCATCAGGGCTGGAGTCAAGGAAGTCGTTAAAAGTCTACGCCGCTCGTTGAAGCACAGCGCCATTGCATTACCTGTTAACTTAGTGACGAGGTGCAACTATACCGCGACACTGCTGAGCCGAGGACAAATGAACGGAAGAAGGATGAAACACACATGATTCAACGGCTGCGTTAGCCGACCGTGACAAATACCTGCGGTATGACGCACGTGAGATGGAATTAAGGAAATAGGATGTGTTGACGTGTGCTGGGGCTTCCCTGGATCTTTTTTCTTTTCTCGCTTGACGAATCTGGCCGTCGCATTAACATTCAGCGCTATTTTTGTGACTTTCCTTCAGTACAAAGGCGCGCTGACTGCGTAAGGAAACAGCGAGCAGGCATCAAGGCGAGCCGTTCGTTAACGTCGATCGAACTGCATATGCTCTACGGAGTTTCCCTCTACAAAAAGAAATAGAGACTATATACATAGGCAGGAAGAAGAAAGTGCAGAATGGCTATAGAGATTAAATCACAAAGTCCTACATACTCCGCGCTCATGAACCGTGTTCTAACCGTGCCTTTTGTGCAATCAAAGGGTCTTCGGTTCGAATCCCTGCCCAACCAGTCGTGCCTGATATGGTTTGCCTGGTGACGACAGACGCTAGGGTGATGTATTCTTTGAGCAATTATCGCAGAAGCCTGATTGGCTGGGCCCTCAAACATTATCATCGTCATCATCAAGCGCATCCAGGCTGCGTCCATTGCACAACAAAGCCTCAAACGTCAGACGAAATCGTTCGCTGCATGAGGCATTAAGCAGAGAATGGCTGCCGCCCAGGCAGCATAGACCTAAGCAGGGCCAGCTGCTTCCACAAAAAAAAAAAAGAGTGTGAGTGACTGGTCGGTCTGACGAGTAATGCGGTTGTCTGTAAGTTGCCATGCGGCTGAGTAGCATCATTGCTAGTGCCACTCTGTTTGCTCTTGCGTTGGTGGTGGTAGTGGTTTTATTAAAAATAATAGTAAAAAGGAAGGAAAAGATTTTTGCTTGCCCCGGCATCTGCCATCGATACTGAAGCACCTGAGCTGGGGCAGCGGAAATAAAGGACAGCAGGCAGAATGGAGAAATGAAATGAAAGAGGTGAGGGGACAGGAATAGAGGACAGGGGGAGAAGTAATATGTACAAACTATTGCGTTCCGAATTCCATTTTAGCGTTCAATCAAGCTACACCTTTACGTTCTGTGAGAGCATCGGGGTGTACGTTTGTGAAGCGGATGAAATGCCGATATGTGCAGTGCGCTCCTTCACATGCTGTGATGGTTGGGTTGACACCGCGAGCACAATATGTATTGGCTAAACGTAGTTATATTAATTTCAGCGCGCAAAAACAAGCCATGGTCACCGTAGATTCACAAATCTTATTCACTTCTGTCTCCTAAGTAAAGAGGAGGCAGCGCATGCTATAATAGCCAAATGGCGCAACACTTGTTTCACTCGTGAGGTCAACGACTCGCTGCGAAAGAAAAGCTATAGGAGCTCGTGGCAGAAAATATCGATTCACTGTGTTTGACAATCTTTTCCCAGTTTTTCGAAAACACAGATTACATATGTTCGTAGGAGTTCAGTTCTTGACTAACGACCGGTGCTTTTGCATCAATCTTAGTAAACGAAATGAACTGAGTAGTTGCCCCTGATTGACAACAGCAGAGTCCTGCTCACTCGAAGTGGTAAATGAACGGACGAAAACCCGACCAAGATGGTGTGACTCAATCTTATGCCGCCATACCGTCTGCGGCGAAAACTGCCGCCCTTCAGTGCGCAAGAACACCGTGCGATGCATCATACCGCAACTTCTTTTCCACCTCGCGCGAACGACGCGCAGACGCAAGAGTTCACAACACATAACCGGAGGTCAACGCTGACGCAACCCAGTGGCGGACAGTAGTTTCACATTGCGTGGTCGCGGTATAAAGCGATGGCGCCATAGTGTTCTGCACGGGCCGTCTGGAGAGAGCAGACGAAGGAGTTGCTACTGCTGCGTGCGCTTTCCACCGACCCCAGAAGCTTCGCTCTTTTGACGAAATCTCGCGAGACCGCGAAAGCCGCTCGCAGCAGCAGCAGCCGTGAGGGCCCCTCTCGTGGGATGCAGGAACACTGCGTGGAAGGAAGGAAGGCCCCAGGGCGTCGGTCCATGGAAGCGACGCCGCCGGCATCCATCGGACACCCATGGTCGGCAATGCAGAAACGCAGCCAGCGACTCGTGAAGGAGAGCTCCGGCTACGCACATGCTGCTTGGCCCTGGCGAAAGCTTCGCTCTCGGTGGCACGCCATCCTGCGAGCGCGCACACAACGCACGCACACATCGGCCGAAGCCTTGCTTCGGCTCCCCCCCTTTCCTCTTCGACACTGCGCCAGACGAGGCACCGCCGCTGACCATCTGCCGCTGCCCTCGGCGCCCGAGTCATCGTCGTGGAGGAGGAAGGCTGCCGTGGCCGGGGCACTTTTTCTCCGCCGGTTGCCGCGTTCTGGCCAACGTTCCGCACAACCCCCTTCCTCGCCCTTCACCGCATTTCCCCTTGTCTGCTGCCCGCATTGCCGAAGCAGCTGTCTTTGTGTGTACGCGGCGGACAGCTACCGTAGGCTGTTGGACGCCAATAGAGCACGGCCGGAATGCGGCGGCGCCGGCCGTCACACAGGGGGAGGGGGGGGGGGGGGGGGCGCCGTCGCGGTACGGCAACTTGTTTCGAGGAAGCGGCGAAAGTGGTCGGTCAGGCAGCTCTCTGTTACGAGCGGGAAACGTCCTTCTCTCTCCGTGGGCGTCACTAAGCTTTAGGCGTCACCGGCGGCTTCGGCAGGTGTCGTTACAGGGCGTAAAATCACAAGAGGTGCGCGAGGCTCTCCCATGGATCGATTTAACGAGGGGGCTCCCAGATAACTTGAGTTGCCAAAGGTTAGTAGCCGGAGGGGTGACAAAGAATTACCGCTGGGGATGGTACGGGCGAATACTCTTTACTAACATCATCTACTTTCGGCTTTCGTCTGCACTTTCGGCTGCAACCGTTTGAGTCACGATAGAAATGAACGTAAGGGACGCATTAAAGAACAATGAAGCTCTGAACAGTGCAGTTTTTTTCTTCTTTTTCTCACATTCCTATTCATCGCGAGGAAACGGTATACAGTCTGAGGATCGTGTTCAGTCCCATGCGATACCTTCCTACTCAGTTCGGGCAGCGTTTTATTAGAGACCAAAATATGTAAAGAACACAACGCAGATATGTTTCTTTAGCTTGCAGTATTTCGTCTATTAATCAGTATGGCACATCCTTATCAGCATGTAGTATCAGCGACAAATGAAAACCGAAAAAGAAAGCTGAAGTGTCAACACAAAAAGCACCAACCTATTACCTCCTGTAGAGCAATACAAGCGAGGTTAACACTTCTGAAGAAGAGACTTCGCGCCTTCGAAGTTAGAAGAACCTGAGCTAGTATTGAGCTTCCCCTGGCTAAAATATACTTTCCTCTGTTTTGACAAAAACCTTTTGTCGGCGTCTGTCTTTTTTTTCTGTTGAAATGAGTTAAAATATACTTTATTTGCGTTTCGTGGCTCAGTTGTCTTGTTCGCGTTTCGTTTCTTGCTGATAGCACATACCGCCAATAGATCCTTGTTTTTATTTGGCAATACCTTTCATGCAACACCAAGCGTTCTCCACCATAGCTCGCCGTTTCGTTGTCATCATCGCCGTCGTAATCCGCACACTCCGGATTCGTTTCCTTTTCGCACAAAGCCGCATCGGCGACAAAATAGGGTTTCCGCGTACCGAGACGCTGCAATTTCCGGCCGCGTAACAGATGTCTTCTCAATGTATGCAGCGCGCCCGGAACGATGACGTCGAACACTCGACGCGATCGCCAATCTCTGCGCACGAATTGTAATCAGTGGCAGCTAGCGCGACCGATATCGACGCATTGTGCGCTTGCGGCCACTCGCCTGACTTGTTACGAGAGAGCCCGAGTAATCGCATTGCGCTCGCATTCTTCGTATGCCGAACTAAGGAACCGGAAGCCCCTGGAATACTGCGAGGAAGCGCTGTGGCCTTTCGGTTTTTTGGGGCTTCCTTCCGGGGTGTCGTGTACCTGAAACAGAAGTATCGTATACTGCATGTGAGTCTATAGATGCATTTCTTGTTACACGAGAGGCAGTGCTTTCCGCGAATGGTTTCAGCACACCTAAAATTGTCAGTCAGCTGCTTGTGGGAACGAGAATCCTCTGCATGATACCCGGATGCAGGCAAGAGGAACCGTTACGCTATGAGGTCTGCTACTCAGATGGGTTGACATGATCGTTAACCTAGAGCGATGTGTTGACGCCTGCAAATAGCACCGGGTGCTTCTGTAAATGCAGCAAAAAAAAAAAAAACGCGAAACAAATGTCATGCATTAGCTGCAAATACAACGGGAAACATGATGTTATTTAGGACGCGCAATTAAGTACGAACAAGCTTATCAAAATGGGTATAAATTTAGACATCGACAGGGATGATAAAGAAAGGTGAGCGGCAAGCTAAAAACAAACAACCAAACAAACAAACCAAAACTAACTGGCCTAACGATTAGCAAAAAACTCGCTGCGTCGAGTTGAATGGCGTTGTGGAAAGTTGTTTTTTTATCCCGTAATAAAAGAATCCGGTTCCCGCGGCCGTGCTGGAACAAAGTCCCTTGTGCATTTCGTCAAGCAGCTTCAAAGTCACCGCGCTTTTCTGCTGCCCTGAATGCCGTAATTCCGCTGGAAGCCTCGAGTCTGTGTTGAAAGCGTTCGCACGATTTCGCTAACGCATAAAGGCAAGCACGTGCTCTCTGCATATGCAATATCGAACAGCGCACTATGCTCTATTGCCCCACTCGCTGAGCCTATTACGCGAGAAGCTTATTATACATAGCGAGCCTTTGACGAGCACTGATCACGGCTTACTAACGTAACTGAAAGAGCTTTTCATACGATTGGCACGGGATAAGTACCGGGAAGGCCAGCTCATTAAATCGGTCGTTGAATGGAAACCGTGCGTATCTTTGTTCGCGATTGGCCAATTCGTGCTACATACGACACGCATGAGCGCAAACATGGCTCTTCTGAAACTTGCATAGCTGTTCTTTCAGTCAAAGCCAAGAAAAAACTTCCTTCCTTTTCTCTTGCTTTCTCTTGCTGTGTGTTTGTAGCCTTGAATCGCGTAGTTTCAACACACGTGCCCATGTTACGCACCGGAACTCATGACGTCGTGTGAAACGTCGCTCCTGAATAAGGTCGGCTGACTGCGCTTTCTGTGAAATCTACCGTTACGTCTGTGAACCATACAGCGGAATCGTGTCGCTGTGACGCACCCATCCACGTGCCACAGCAGAAATCATGACGTCATGCATGACGTCGCTCCCGAGCAACAGCGGCATAGGACGTTTTCGTTGTTTTGAATAATGCTTTCCTGAAACCAACACTTTGGGGGAGGGATTAAGCACAGTACTTAGATCTGTGGGCTGTACGCCTCAGTAGTGCACTTGAGCAAAACGCGAAGCAGCAAAACGCATGACATCATGTTTGAAGTGCGTGGCTGCTATTCAACGTTCATTAGTCATAATCGTTTACGTAACGGCCTCTCAGCTTTTCCTGAGCGTGCGCTACAGCCTGCAGGGATCCCTTGTTTTGGGAAAATTTATATCGCGCTCTTAGTATCGCAACTGAGATCTCTTTGTGCTAGCTATAGCGAATGCAGTAAATAATATAAACACAATGAGTTCGGAAGCTCGTGCTCCGACATAGTCATGCTGAGACAGATCTTGTTGTTCTTATTATTACCATTTGGTTTGGCTTCTAGCGTCAGGTTCATCTTCGGGGGAAAAAAAAAGAAGAAAAGACGTGATCGCTTCAAGTGCCCACGCTAGATCCCTGTGTCTGGTATTGGTTAACTGTATACTATATGGGCTCTCAACATACCAAGGCGACAGATGGGCTAATGAGGGACATAGTAGAGGAAGGTTCCGAACAATTTCGGCCGCCTGGGGTTCCGAAAGGAACAGTTTGCCGTCCGAAATTGTTTCCGTTATAATTAGTGATACCTTTTCCGCGCTTTGACTGCCTTACAAGTTTACTGTAACTTGATTCTTTTGTTTACGTGCTCTGTTTTGAGTTCCTCTTAATGCTTCGTGTTTTCTCCTCCCCCCCTCCCCCCTTGCTGTAATGCTGCAATGCGATGCAGGTATCCAATAAGAAAATAAATAAATAAATTTAACGGGCATTGTGCATCACGCAGTAAATGAGCGTCTTGCGTTTCAATTGACACTTGGTTTTTGGGGAAAGGAAATGGCGCGGTATCTCTCTCACAACTCTGCGGACACCTGAACCGCGCAGTAAGGGAAGGGATAAAGGAGGGAGTGAAAGAAGAAAGAGGTGCCGTATTGGAGGGCTCCGGAATAATTTCGACCACCTGGGGATCTTTAACGTGCACTGACATCGCACAGCACACGGACGCGATACCTGTATTTTGGTTCTTGCTATTTTCTACCTTACAAGAGCTTTGTTTTCAGTAAGAGCGGCGCTTTTGTGATCAGGAGCTGGTATTCTATCGATACAAGCCAACTTCAATTTCTCCTCAGTGCCCCTTTAACGTGCGTTTCGCCTCCTTCGAAACGCTGCCGATTGACCCCCCACCCCCGTCCTCGGGCTCAGTACCCGAGTGCCCTCTCCACTCGATATAACAATTTACAGCCGATAACGAAGCAATACTACAAGATTTGTTTTCCCCCCACTTGTAGAAAACCAACAGTTAGTTCTCGTTTTGCATTGTATAACTAATTGTCTTTCTCGCGGCCTTGTTGGTCTATTTTCGGCGAAGTAATCGTCCTTTTCAATAGAAATGGAGAACGTCGTATGAAAGGATTAGTAATGGCTGACTGCGCGCTCACAAGGCAACGAACATCTTCGTTTATACAAATACGGCTGCACAGTTTCCCGTTCACTTCCCCCGTCATCAGCGTCTCGCCATCTTGCTCGAGCTCGTTACTCGCATAGGAGGAAGCTGCAACCGCTTCAAGCAGGCGTTCCCATTGCAAGTGGCGGCGCTTAAATGAAATCCACATCGATGCGCTCAGTATGCCTTCTGTTTACTCACAGCGTAGCAAATAAAAGGGGCCCCCAAACGACCGCTGTGCGTACGCGCAAAAGACATTTCACTTTCAGCGGCAGCGATCAAACGTTCGTGGTGCGAAAATGCCGTGCATAAAGTTCTCTCTCTCTTTCTCTTTGTTTGTCCTTGGGCTTGTTTACAGTTCTCGCTGGGGGCGCAAACATCACGATTGGGGGATCGAAATAAAGCGGGCCTCATATCTGACGCCGGCTTTGTGGCTATTTCGCTGCTTCTGTTGTTGACCTCAGTAAACATTCATCGCTCGCCTTGGCTTCGTTTCTTCACCTTTCCACGCAATTCTCCGACCGTTTTCCTCTTCGGCCAAGATTTTGGGCGAGCGCCCGACGTTTTCAGGTCTCTAAGCGATATTTTATAAAAACGACTCCCCCAGGTGGATAGGAGAATAGCGGAGGGCAATAACGCCCTTTCAGTTAGCGTTGTGCGCATGCGCACCATGGCGCCCTATCGCTCTAAGAGATAGGCTCAATGTATTCTAAATCTCGCTGATACAAACCCGCCCTTCCACTTTAACATGCGTGCAGGGTTAGGGCTCTGGGCAGCCGTATCCAACACACGAATACACCCATATAACAGTAAAAAGAGAGTAAGCTGTCCTCTAGCCCACAAGGGTGTGCGACAGGGGACAGTTTACTCCTTTTTTTAATCCTTTCTATTTAGAGTGGAGAAGTTGGAGAAGTAGTAAAGGAATAATAATTGGTTTTGGGGGAAAGGAAATGGCGCAGTATCTGTCTCATATATCGTTGGACACCTCAACCGCGCCGTAAGGGAAGGAATAAAGGAGGGAGCGAAAGAAGAAAGGAAGATAGAGGTGCCGTAGTGGATGGCTCCGGGATAATTTCGACCACCTGAGGATCTTTAACGTGCACTGACATCGCACAGCACAGGGGCGCCTTAGCGTTTTTCCTCCATAAAAACGCAGCCGCCGCGGTCGGGTTCGAACCCGGGAACTCCGGATCAGTAAGTAGTAAAGGAAAAATGCTGGGACCGCGAGAAGTGTTTCGTGATTTATGGTGGGGTGCAAGGAAGTTGCATCTTATTTTCTTTGCTGATTCGTTCTTTTTCTCCGCTTCTTGGATATCGACAGATGTAGTCGAAATTCGTACTCCCTTGCGAGCAGTTTCTTTCTGGGGAAGCGAAATAAAATAAAAAATGGGAGAAGGAATGTTTGGAAAGCGAGCTATGAGGAAAATGGAAGAAGTTTAAGCGCATGGCGATACTATACTTGCTTTCGAAATGGTATATGCAGCGAAGTGAAAACGGCTCAGTGCAGGGTCCTCTATTATTCAGATCGTGGACGCGCAGAAGTGCTATCCGCTCTGCGAGAAACAGCTCCGCACAGGTATACGCGGGATAGGAACGCAGAAATGAAAGCAACTGAGACGTGCTCGGTGGAACAGTTTTGTGTGCTGTTGCGATACGCGCGGGACGTGTACTTTGAACTATAAGTGGATCAGATGGCCGGCAGTTACGCTCCGGTTGGTGTTGTTGTTCGCAGATGAACGGCCAACTAAGTGAAATATTCACGAACTGCGTACGTTATTTTTCCTTCCCTCTGCGATACTCAAGTTGGAAGAAAAAAAGACGTTTTGCTTTGTAAAGTCTTAGAGATTCTCAAAATAACCTGCAGAGAAAAAAGTACTGCGGTGGTAAATCCATCTAAAAAAATCCCGGGAAGTGCTTTGTATTTGTCGTGGATAGTGTCAGCTCTTGGCATTAATTATTTAATTTAATTACTGTCTGCTATTAAAGACAGCCTTTGGAGAGACCACATTCATTGAATTTGAAAGGCTTCTTTCTGCGCTTTTTTTTTCTCTCTATGCTTTAATGTCATAACTGTCTGCTATATAAAGACAGCCTTCGGAGAGACCACATTCATTGAAATTGAAAGGTTTTTTTCTATTCTTTTTTTTTGTCTCTATGCTAGTAGCTAAGACCAGGCGGTGAGACAGTTTTAAGGTCAGCCGTTTCTCCAAGGAATGAAAAGAAAATAAGAAGTAGCCAACTCAATCCAGTCAGTCCTAAGCGTCCTCTATCCGTCCTCCGAGGAGCACTAAAGGAACGAAAGCGGGTTGCCTGAAAAATTAAAAAAAAAAACTTATGCGGAGGAAGGTGTGAGCACACGCGCACGTGGCGATGACGACGACGTAACTGGGCGAGAGATGAATGATGATGTCCTGAGAACTAAATTGAAACTCGCTGCTTTTCTCGGACCTTGACAGGAGCATTTCGAGAAAAATGGCTTCCATTCAGACAGAGTAAAGAAGAAGGGCGAGTTTGCTGCCAAGTTGGGGAAAGGGGATAAGAAAAATGCGACGTGATGCTGCAAGCTTGGGGAGGAAAGAAGAGGACGTGAAAGGGTTTGTTCTTTTTTTATTATGCGGCCGAACGTGGACGGACTGTCGGCGCCTTGAGGCGTTGGATGGCCATTGAGAGTGCGCTATACTGCCGACGCCGAATGTGACCTGCAACGAGTCCGTCCTTTGTCGTCATTGCCCGCAACGCGGAGCCGCACGCAGTTCGTGGACATATTCGCAAATTGGGGCTCGATTCAGTGCGGAGCAATAAATGCGAAGGCTAGCTTCCCCAGCAGACCTTGATGGTCAGCGTGCTGGAAGAGGGGCGTCGTAAACAAAGCAGCCGGGGACGCTGATGCTAGGAGAAGGGGCGTAGCAAAAAAAAAAAAAAAGAAATGTGCACCCGGGAACGCGGATTGCTGAGCTCTCCATGGAGCGAGCATTTTCCCCCGCAACTTTCTGCTTTTCTGCGGACGTTGCGTTATTGACTTGAGGCTGTCTGTGGTCCGCGCGACGTGTTAGCTCCTTGAGACTAAAATAGAGGTGATTGAAGAGAGAGAGAGAGACCGTTGCCGTAACGACGCAGTATTCAAATTATTCTGCGAACTCAAACTGGCAAATGTCTCTACAAATGGTCATCTTCGACGGCGTCTGTCGCAAGGTCTTTCTGTCGCATCCTCCTCGCTGCCTTTAGTGTTAATGGATCACTTGTTAGTGGCCGGTCACTTGGCGTCACGTGACCAATGGAGTCATCGGCTGCGAGGAGCCGTCCGATCGCGCTCCTCATATGTGCTATAGCCGGGTATAACTCAAGCCCCTGCAGCCAATGGCGTCGACCGATTTTCATGACGCCGCGGTTCATACGATTAAGCAGTCTCCGTCCATTTTTCATGTGCCCCCCGTGCGATTTCACAGGTCCAAAGAGATTGGCCAAAGGGGAGAGGGAGAGAATCGGTACAATTGGTCGACGCCTCTTTTGAGGGACACTTTCAGATTCGCTCTTGAGTGGTATCCGACTGTAGTGGATTCCCTTCATATATCTCAAATGGCAAGAGCGCGTAGCGCAAAAGCACAAACTGCGGCGCTGGTCAAACGTATTAATGGCAAAGCATAATCGTCGACGAATTTTTCGACCATCATCTCGGGAGTTGAGGCGCTAACAAGGGTCGCTGTAAAAGGCTGCACTTAAGCGTCCGAAGCCTGGTAATAAACTGTGCGCCTGTATATGTGCCCGGTTGCGTGCGTGCATAGCGCATAGCGGATGTGTCAGCGAACCCTGGCTGCCAGCTCCCATCTGCATGCAGCGCCCTCTCGCGCCGCGCCTGACGTTCGCCGGGGCTCTCCTCGCCGCGTATCTGGAGCGTGTCCGGCGTCGATCGATCGCAAAGCGCCCCACTTGGCCTCTGCCGCCGCGCTCGGAAGGCGCTCACAAAGCAAAGCGCACACACGCACTGTGACGGCGAGTGCGCGCTGCGATTGGGCGCAGGAATGTCGAGAGAATATGTCAGTCCATGGGGCTTTTCTTCTGCAGACCAGCGAACGGCGCGAGCCGAACTTCGCTTCCGGACAGCGGCGGCAACGCGATAGACCACTTTGCGCAAAGCATATATATGCTCCCGAGAAAGACTGGCTGGCGTATATTTTCGTATGTCTTATGTTATCGACAGAACTGATTTTGCAGTGTTTGGTTCGGAGTGTACAAAACCATATACACTTCGCTTAATATTTAGTTTCTTGAAACTCGGCCTCTTCTGAGTGACTGTGTGGTACCCCTACAAGGGTTGCTCGAACTGCCATGACTCAGTTCTTCAGGTGAGCCTATGGTGGCGGGTTTGGTTCCGACCGAGGCGGCCGCATTTCAATGGAAGCGAGGAATCGATATTGGCCCAGATCTCTCCGCGATGGTGTGCCTCATATTTCACAGCGTTCGTTTGGCACGTCAAAATCAGTCAGTCAGTCAGTCAGTCAGTCGGTCGGTCGGTCGGTCGGTCGGTCGGTCGGTCGGTCGGTCGGTCGGTCGGTCGGTCGGTCGGTCGGTCGTCAGTCTCTGTCGTCTGTCTGTCAGTTCGTCAATCTGTCAGCTGGTCAGTTCGTCAGTCTGTCAGCTGGTCAGTTCGTCAGTCTGTCAGTTGGTCAGTCGTCAGTCTGTCTGTTTGTCGTCAGTCTGTCATCAGTCTGTCAGTCAGTCAGTTAGTCATTCAAATATAAAGCTCTAACGGAAGCATTTAAGAACTATAGTACGCAGGTTTTAACGATTCTTCGTTATAGCATTTGTTAGTCTCTCCCACGGCAACCCTAGGTAAGGACGCCCACAGCCAGGACAAAGTGTTATGGAATGAAGGCTCATGGAAAAAAAGAATGTTACTTTCCAATGGATACAGGCTTGGGGAAAAAAAGGTTAATAAAATAACGGCAACGCTAAATCCAAATTATCAAATCTTACAAAGGTTCTAAATTGGATGAAGTTGTCCTCAGTAGCCGATAAAAAATCGTGACTCTCCATGGCGCTCACGCGCTTTATGACCCCACACGAGCCGTGTCGATCAACCTTAGCACACACGTGTGTTCCTTTTATTGCCCACGCAGTACGTGTTTCTGCGGACAGCGGGGTCGAAGCAGGCCCTTTGTATTTCGGATTTCGCAAATGGCCATTTCTCTAAGTGCCGACCTTTTCCCTTCTTTTCCCATACTTCGAAAACGAACGTTCGGGCCGTGCTGAAATTCAGATAGGCTGCGCCTGCGAGCTATAAGGGATTACTCACATATTCATGTAAAGGAAACTTATGTAAACAGTAAACAGTCAGTCAAGACAATCACAAGCGGTGTTTGAGAGAGGACGCTGCTATTAAGTCAAGAGAGGACACTGACACTTGAGTAAATTGCAGGCGCTGCATATTTTGACAAGAAAACAAAATTAGCCACAAAATACATTGAACACGGTTAGGCGCACGTGTCTCTTGGCTCCTCTTCTTTACTTGCAAAACTATACAGCGCATGCGATTTTGCTCCGGTGTTTAACAACCAACTAGGCCCAACACAAACTATTCTTGGAGGAGATTGACTGTGTCCTCTGTCTGCTGTCCTGTGTCTTTACGGTTTTTCATTTCATGTCGCCTAGCTTACGCTACCTGCTGATTTTAACTGACAATTTATAGGTTCCGTTCAAGCTCGACGCATCCTATTTTTACGGCTTGGCTCTTGTCGGTTGATTAACACCCTACATAGGACATTTTCACGTTATCTCACACAATGCCCTGGCTCAGCGGTTTTAGCGTCCGGCTGATGAGCTCAAATTGGCGTTATCAAATCCTCTCCGCGGTTGCCTCATGTTGATAGATGCGAAACAACAAGCTGTCCAGGTATTAATTAATCCGAAGCATGACTTCTCTCATATAGACCCACGTGCAGCTTATAAAAGTTGAACCGCACCTTACGCTACCGTACCATACCGTACCATACCCGTACCGTACCATACCCGTACCGTATCGTACCGTACGGTACATAATAATTGGTTTTGGGGAAAGGAAATGGCGCAGTATCTGTCTCATATATCGTTGGACACCTGAACCGCGCCGTAAGGGAAGGGATAAAGGATGGAGTGAAAGAAGAAAGGAATAAATAGGTGCCGTAGTGGAGGGCTCCGGAATAATTTCGACCACCTGGGGATCTTTAACGTGCACTGACATCGCACAGCACACGGGCGCCTTAGCGTTTTTCCTCCATAAAAACGCAGCCGCCGCGGTCGGGTTCGAAACCGGGAACTCCGGATCAGTAGCCGAGCGCCCTAACCACTGAGCCACCGCGGCGGGTACAGTATCGTATACGTACCACACTATTCTTGCCCACTCAGTGCTACAAAGTCCGTCGACATGTGCGCTCCTTTTCACCAAGATTGTGATCACCCACAATTGGCCGAAACGAGTCTTGATAGGAGCGTTGAGCGCTCGGGAAGCGTTGCGACGTCGGAGCTGTGGAGAAGTGATCTTTTATCAGCCGTTCAAAAAGGCACGCTCAAACCGTCTCTGGAACAGCGCCACGTGCGATGCTCAGGGCGGCCAGGTTTTCTTGTTAGGGCCGCGTGATCGATCGCCTCTGAATCCCGCTGGGACATTGAGCGTGACCATGATGGGCCCACCCATTGCTCTTTTTGCTTTATTGTATCGGTAGTACACCCCGTCGTCAACAATTTTTCCTCGAAAAAGTTCCCGCCCATTCGTCCCAGTTCGTTAGCGAAAATGAATTAGGCAGTCGTTCAGCTAGTGAACCGGTTATCGATTAATTTATTCATTAGGTAGAATCTAATAAAGCAAATGTATAAACTAGTATACTTCCACTGTCTGCCTTCCGTGTTGTTGCCTTTCAGCTGTTCTTGCACTATTGCAATACATGAAATCCATTATGAGATTGCATTATGACTTTTCCGTGTCCGCTTCCCCCATGCGCGCTCATTTTGTCCGTCCTGCCGCACAGATGCACCTGTGCAAAGGTCGATATGCACCCACTCTGCACCTGTGCACGAGTGCACTTGTGCCGACGCGGACCGTCGTGCAACGAGCCAACGCGTAGATAACACAGCTGCAGTCTACGTGGGCTTCAATACTGAGAGCTCACCTCATCAGTACAGGTCTAACCTTACCTGGATAACAGAGGAGCCACGGGTATGTTTACAAGTGTAGACGACATCCTCGAAGAAAACATGGACCTCTATGGGAACTACGTTGAGAGGAACGCATACCTACTGTAGGAAGGAAAATCCTATTGCATTTCAGACGTTAGACCAGGAGCAGCTCGATTAGCAGCCAACATTATTATTATTATTATTATTATTATTATTATTATTATTATTATTATAATTATTATTATTATTATTATTATTATTATTATTATTATTATTATTATTATTATTATTATTATTATTATTATTATTATTATTATTGGCAGTGATAGTAGTGTATAGGGGACTTTCTCCGGGCAAGCGCACGCGTAGTATTCTGTAAGGGGTATTTCTTGCGTTCTCCTTCTCCCTCAGACAACTTTGGCCATGTGGACATGCATGAACGAGAGATATAAGGGACGGAGGCCAGTGACGGGGTGTGTGAGGTTATGTATGGTCCAGGTAGGCGCGGAAGCGGATACACATGAGAGGTCGTGGGTGGCATACGGTACAGCTATCACTTTATTTTTTACACGCAGGACGAGGCAAGAAATTTCCGCAAGTCTTTCATTTCTGCGCTGGCTTCTGTAACGCGTTATTGCGCACAAGTTGGCGTGACGTCATCATGAAACTGTTCCATCTAAGTGTAGACCTCACTGTACGTGTTCCCTGGTAGCCAGTCCAGTTGTAATCCGAACCTCTGTACTGGCAAGCTCGCGCGCGCGCCATAAACTTGACGTTGCGGCATCACGTGATCGAGGCAGCTGTCGCTCTGGGTACATTACAATTATATATATATATATATATATATATATATATATATATATATATATATATATATATATATATATATATATATATATATATATATATATATATATATGTGTGTGTGTGTGTGTGTGTGTGTGTGTGTGTGTGTGTGTGTGTGTGTGTGTGTGTGCATTCATTTTGAAACAGCGCAACAAAGACGGGACGTGGAAACTGAGGTGTAAAGACAAACAAGCGCTGACTAACAACTGGGTTTATTGAAAAAAACACGCAAAATATATACAGAGTTAGGAAAGACTAATCGCCACCATAGTCAACTCATGCCACATGTGACGCCAGATATCCAATCTCCCCTTCGGAAAGGGCGACCGATGGGCAACTAATGCACGTGTGTGTGTGTGTGTGTGTGTGTGTGTGTGTGTGTGTGTGTGTGTGTGTGTGTGTGTGTGTGTGTGTGTGTGTGTGTGTGTGTGTGTGTGTGTGTGTGTGTGTGTGTGTGTGTGTGTGTGTGTGTGTGTGTGTGTGTGTGTAATAAACACCGTGGCGCCATCTTAAGGAGCCACGTTCGACCAGAGTCGTCGCCGTTTGGCGGCAATTACCATTTCACGCCTCTACGTAACGGCCGGTTCCTTTATCGCGCTCACGCACGCACACACACACAGGCTCGTCGGGCGCCGGGCGCAGACTGGAGCGATCGCTCGCTGCTGCCGCCCAAGTCCGGTTCCCAAGGCCAAGGGCCACGAGCGGCGGCGGGGACGTTTGTCCACCGCGCGTCCCGCGTGCAGCACCATCACGCTCGGCGTCTCGCGCAGCGTGGGCCAGCCGACCCAGCGGGCGCGGGGGCGCCGCCGCCAAAAGAAAGACGACCAGGGGGAGGGCGCGGCACCGTCCCGGACGCGCCGCTGCTCCTAATTGAAAAGCGTCCCTTTGGCCGCGGCTGCCCCCACGTAATGCAGCGCACAAACACGCGGCCGCCGACGCGTGCTATAATGGGGCCGACCCAGAAGAACAGCGACTAGTGGCGCCCGTCTGAGGTGAGACTCCCTCGCGATGAAGGATTCCTGAGCCGTGCGCACTCGGACGTTCTCTTGGAGAATGCGCGCGACCATCGCTCCTGAGTAGATGTCTTTTTGTTTTTATTTTTGCGATCCTCTTGCAGTGCAGCCCTTGTGCGTTCATGGGTTGGCCAGTACTGTGCACGGCTTCGCTTTTGCCTTCTGAGGCTGACCGATTTGGTTGTTTTGATGTAGTCGTTTGTTCCCGCCTTTTCACCGGCGAATATAGCATGTTCGCTTTCGCTCAGCCTCTTGGAGCCCTCTGCGTTGTAAGCAGGCAGAAGGGATTCAAGGCGTGGGTTAGTGCCTGCTTTCAAAAAAGAAATCGAAGGACGAATTTTCGCCTTAAAAACGTTCCAAAAAGCAGGTAGAGAAATGAACTTCATAGCGATCTGGAATAATTGGTGAATAGTAAAACATGATGGCACAAATGAAAAACTAAGGAAGTCTTAAAATATCTATCTACCATCCATTCTAGTATTGTTCCGGCCTCGCCTCCGCTATCGGCCAGATTCTTACGCGCAGCAATTTCCGAATGAATCTCATACAAAGTAACCACGCCAGTCAGATTTAGTACTTCATACCGCCTCCCAGAAGGCTTGCAAGATTCGTCTCTTTCCTGTATACTGCTCACTCACTCACTCACTCACTCACTCACTCACTTTACGAATGAATTTACGAATGAATCTCATACAAAGCAACCACGCCAGTCAGATTTAGGACTTCATACCGCCTCCCAGAAGGCTTGCAAGATTCGTCTCTTTCCTGTATACTGCTCACTCACTCACTCACTCACTCACTCACTCACTCACTCACTCACTCACTCACTTTACGAATGAATTTACGAATGAATCTCATACAAAGCAACCACGCCAGTCAGATTTAGTACTTCATACCGCCTCCCAGAAGGCTTGCAAGATTCGTCTCTTTCCTGTATACTGCTCACTCACTCACTCACTCACTCACTCACTCACTCACTCACTCACTCACTCACTCACTCACTCACTCACTCACTCACTCACTCACTCACTCACTCACTCACTCACTCACTCACTCACTTTACGAATGAATTTACGAATGAATCTCATACAAAGCAACCACGCCAGTCAGATTTAGTACTTCATACCGCCTCCCAGAAGGCTTGCAAGATTCGTCTCTTTCCTGTATACTGCTCACTCACTCACTCACTCACTCACTCACTCACTCACTCACTCACTCACTCACTCACTCACTCACTCACTCACTCACTCACTCACTCACTCACTTTACGAATGAATTTACGAATGAATCTCATACAAAGCAACCACGCCAGTCAGATTTAGGACTTCATACCGCGTCCCAGAAGGCTTGCAAGGTTCGTCTGTTTCCTGTATACTGCTGCTCACTCGCTCGCTCGCTCGCTCACTCACTCACTCACTCACTCACTCACTCACTCACTCACTCACTCACTCACTCACTCACTCACTCACTCACTCACTCACTTTACGAATGAATTTACGAATGAATCTCATACAAAGCAACCACGCCAGTCAGATTTAGGACTTCATACCGCGTCCCAGAAGGCTTGCAAGGTTCGTCTGTTTCCTGTATACTGCTGCTCACTCGCTCGCTCACTCACTCACTCACTCACTCACTCACTCACTCACTCACTCACTCACTCACTCACTCACTCACTCACTCACTCACTCACTCACTCACTCACTCACTCACTCACTCACTTTCTTCTTGCGCTCTCCATTTTAGTCATCCCACTCGATATGCCATTGGAAGCGGTCCCACAGCTGACTGACGAGGTTCAGAGCCTCCGCGAGGAACATCAGCGGAGGGAAGATGCGACACACAGAAGCGTGGAGGGGGAACGTCGATCGACGAGTTTCAGGAAAACCTCAATTATCATCGCTCGTCGTGGGACCCGGACCAGCCGGCCGAAGCATCGAGCGCCTCCGTGCGGCGGAAAACCGGAGGGGAAAAAGGAAGGATCGGGATGGAGCGACGATATCTTTAGCTCTACAATCTAGACTCCGGCGAATTACGTACGAGGAAACTTCGCACAAGCGGCTTGTTTTGTGTGACGCCGCATGCGGAGACGTACAGTACGCGCTTCGATTCGCCCGACTCTTCCTCCCCCTGGTTGGCCTGGCTACGGGCGGAGCTAATTAGTGGGCGCGCTATCTTGGCCTGAACGGCGATGGATCCACGACAGGCGCTTGCAACCGATCAGTGTTCGTGGGAGGCGCTGTAATGATTTTTATACACATGTAAGAACTCCCTGGCCTCTCAAGGAAATCGTGAACCCTTGTTATCTTTCTACGTTTACCTCAGAGGGGATAATATTTATGCATGTTCGAACTTTTTTTTATTTATCTGGAACACGCACGCACGCACGCACGCACGCACGCACGCGCGCACACACACACACACACACACACACACACACACACACACACACACACACACACACACACACACACACACACACACACACACACACACACACACACACACACACACACACACACACACACACACACACACACACACACACACACACACACACACACACACACACACACACACACACACACACACACACACACACACACACACACACACACACACACACACACACACACACACTGTGAGGAAGCTAACTTAAAAGTGCGTGGCATTCGCTGAGAAAGATACGTGTGCGACGAGAGAAGTTGGGATCCGGTCGTCATCGCTGTCTTTGCTAGTACAGGTATATATGCATTTACATTCCTCTTTTGCGACTAATAAGACCTTTCTAGGCAGCAATGTATAGTCTCGCACACGTTTTTCTTTTACTTTTTTTTTTACCGGGACCTCTGAAGTTTATGGAATTTTCTTACTATGCATATGTCGAGACTTGCTGGCGCTCGACCTGGTGGGCTGCAAATGTCGCAATGCCGCACGCCGGGAGTCTTTCCAGACGATCGATTTTATACTGCACAGGTTTAACGGCACAAGCAAATATGGTGCCCGCGCAGGTAATTTTGTTTCAAATTTTACTACAGTTAACATGCGTCTTACTCTGCTTCACTATTCAGCGAAAGATAATACCGTAGTCCGCCTATATTGCATACTAAATATCCCCTGCGACGGTAGAAGCCTCACTGAACACTGAAAGGGCAACTAGTGGAGTGGAACACCAGCCGGTGCCCTCTGGTGAACGCGAGTGGGGAAAGTGTTCTCAAGGGAACTCCTGACAGGAAGAGATACAGTCGCGCTTGGCGACAATTTTTTTTGTTCTGTTTCTCCTCAGCGAGCGTTGCGTTCCCAGCTCAACGCGTGCCGTCGCATTTCCTTTGCTTAGTCCTTGAAACAATTACCTGAAACTTTCAACATTATTTCTGGGCCACAATTGTGTACGTGTCGAGAAAAGAATTTCTAGACTCGACACCTTCTGGATCTTTTATTTGAAAAATTACAGCGCGGAATACGGAAACTTCAAGGGTAGAAAAACACAGGACAAGCGCTGACTGTCAACTAAAGTTTAATCACAGCAAACAGGCAAATATAAGGGAACAGGCAACAACCAAACAATAAAACCACAAGGCACGTGCACTATGTTGGGTCAAGATAGGCAACCTCACTGTCACGCAGGAGCAGGGATGGTTTGCTGGCGCACAATCTTGATTTCTTTCTCATCTTGTATGCTTCTACGATTTCTCTGGTCAATTGATCGGGGTGTTTATACAATATGTCACTATAGTACAAGGCAGGAAAACATGATTTACACTCTCGGCAATGATCAACTAAATTCCTGGAGCGGTTAGAATCTAATGAGTTTAGATGTCCTCTCAGACGTGTAAAGTCTCCGTTTTCCGCGCTGTAATTTTTCAAATATGTATCACCAACTCGCCCGCCTTGCTATCGTGTTGGATCTTTTATGAAAAAAAAAGTTCACAGTAGATGACAATTATGTCTCTCTTTTCCCTTTTTTTTCACGAAACCAGAGAGCGAATAAATAGGAAACCTTTTTGGAGTGGTCTATAGTTAAAGACTCGAAAACTCTGATAGCTAAGGGTGTAAAGAGTGGTTGATATGAAATGAGCCGCGGGTTATTTTTGCTAACAGTCGTGCAGTCGCATGAAGCGCGACAATTTTTTCGGTCCTGCAAAACCGTGTTAGGGGTGACTTCAAAGCGCCGTTCCCAGGGAAGCTCCGCATTTTAATATTGTCACGGGTTCCCACCAACTCGTGGGAACTCCACACTTGAGGAGGGTAACTGTAAACCATTTGGGACCACTGTCGTTTCTTTGCAATATCGCATATGCTTTTTCCTTGCACCGTATATATAAAATTATAGGTGTAACGTTAAGCGACCGGAAGCGGGCAGAGTGGGTGAGGGAATAAACGCGGGTTAATCACATCCTTGTCGAAATCAAGAGGAAGAAAAGGGCTTGGGCAGGGTATGTAATGCGAAGGCAAGATAACCGCTGGTCCTTAAGGGTAACGGAGTGGATTCCAAGGGAAGGCAAGAGTAGCAGGGGGTGGGAGAAGGTTAGGTGGGTGGATAAGATTAAGAAGTTTGCATGCATAGTGTGGGCGCAGATGGCAAAGGACAGGATTAATTGGAAATACATGAAAGAGGCCTTTGCCCTGCAGTGGGCGTAGTCAGGCTGATGATTATGATGATGCTGTTGTTGTTGTTGTTGTTGTTGTTGTTGTTGTTGATGATGATGATGATGATGATACACACACAAAATTCCCTGCTTTCTTGTACAAAGTCACGCACGAGACAATTTTTCGTTCGATTAACCCAGCAGAGTACGAAACGTGAAACTTGGTTACGTGCTTTGATTCTTAATCCAAAATAAATTGCTGCGCTGAAGAACAAGCGTAACAAATTTAGAAAGCGCGTAAAGATTGGAGCCAGTGAAGACTTCCCATTGCATTGTGACAGTGCAAACAACTGCTGTAAAATTACAAGCTACCGCTGTCCTTTGGCGAGAGGTGGCCGGCATCGTATGTGAAGGACTATACAGGGTTCGAATTTCTCCCCCGCGGAAATTTTATACCTTTTTTTTACTACGAACATAAACATCCCCCGAGAACCTGCTCGCCTTTCCTAGTCGTGTACACGATGCCAAGCAAGCTCGTTTACGGAAAAGGCAGCCAATTTTTTTCGTTAAATTACCCTCATTCGCGTCAGTAATCGAACCGCGAGCTCCAGGCTGTGCACACCTGCACCGGTTACAAGCTCAGCACTGCCCGCTGTTTTACGAACATTGTGGGTGATGCCGTGAACCCTTTCGCTAACGAGATTAAAAGGAGCGAACTGAAGACCAGAAACGAAGCGTCAAATTCTCTCTCAGCTCAAGGAAGACGAGGCTAACGAGTCGTGCAATCATGCGTGACGGGAAAAACAACGCTCCGTAACGAAGCTGCAGGCGCGCGTTCTCCGAAAGGTCGACCAAACTCGGTGCTTTGGCTGCAAGCTGCGTCTGGTGGATATACGTTACCCCGTAACTTTTACTCGTTATCTGCGCTAACGAGTGACCTGAGCTGCAGCAAGTGATGCCTCCGTGACCTTTGCGCTACGCGCCATTTTCACTGGGCTTAGGAAAGTTTCTGGTTCTGTGGCAGATTAACTTGACGCGGTCACTATCGCTGGCCGCCGGCTTAAAAAAAAAGAAAAGAAAAGGCCTGCCTTGATTGCTTGAGGCACCAGAATCGCACGGTTAACATTTCTCGCTAAATTTCGGCGCGCAGCAATTTTTTCTCTTTTTACTAAGAAGGACCTTGCCCTCGGTACTCTGACAAACGGGCTCTTACCCGCTCAGCGTACACCATACGCTATGAGCGAACAAAGAGACATACGAACGCGCACACAAACATCCGCCTACACTCGCCGCAGCAGCTTTGCTGCAGGGACGCCGACAAAGGCCGACGGCTTAGCCCTGCGTAAACACCGAGTAATAATGTTGGCGGGAGAGGAAGGGCAGAGGTCATCGCACGCTAAACTTCCGATTCGACTCCCGCGTTCCTCTCCTGTTTCTTCCCTCGACTCCAGATTCGCGAGTTTCGTCTGTTTGCGTCCGTGGTCTTGTGCGAGTCGAACTGGGCGCATTATTCCTGCGCTCGTACCTAACGAGCGCGAGTGCTTTCGTAATGATTGCTCGAAGTCCCGAGTCTAGAGTTGTGCTTCCCAAATGCGCCGCGTGTGAAATGTGCCGCCGCCACTGCACCTGTGAGATCCAGGTTGGTGTTTGAGCCTGCCGCTTTTTGCGCACCGCTTCCCTTAAAAGCGTGCAGCCCTGTGGAGGCTACGGCCGCCATTGGCGACTGCCATGAGGTCCGAATGTTCGAAGCTAATGGGGCTTAAGAAGGGCTTGTACCTTGCGGTATTGTGACGTTCGCATGACTGATTGGCATCTTCGAAATAAGCAATTGTAAACATTCATGACAAGTACGTACGTACGAACGACATGTACGACAAGCACCCGTGTGCTGTGCGATGTCAGTGCACGTTAAAGATCCGCAGGTGGTCGAAATTATTCCGGAGCCCTTCACTACGGCACCTCTTTCTTCTTTCACTACCTCCTTTATCCCTTCCCTTACGACACGGTTCAGGTGTCCGCCGATATGTGAGACAGATACTGCGCCATTTCCTTTCCCCCCAAACCAATTATTATTATTATTAATATTATTATTATTATTATTATTATTATTATTATTATTATTATTATTATTATTATTATTAATATTATTATTATTATTATTATTATTATTATTATTATTATTATTATTATTATTATTATTATTATTATTATTATTATTAAACATGTACACCCTTCGTCAAAACTCTGGGCAACCATGCGTCCTGAAGAGTTTTGATGCTGTGCCACAAGTGCCCCAAAATACGGCTGAATAGGTAACCATGTGGCCTGAAGAGTTTTCACGCAGGCTGTACGTGTTCGCAATTGCTTATTGCACCGTCCTTGAAGCTCTAAATCTTCACGGGGTGACAGAAATTTGCCTCCTCACTTTGTGAGACCATTCTTCGGTATTCAAGGTTCTTGTGAGATGTTTAATATACAGCTCAAAAGCAAATCACATGGGCTGAATTTTTTTTTTTTTTTTGCCAACGCCGTAATTGTCTATAGAGCTCGAGAATAACGCACTGCGGAGTGCGTTAGTTCTGCTTCGCGAGTGGCATAGCGCTTGGAACAATATTCTATCGCACGAGTACTTTCCTTTGGGTTGTGGTTCACTGTTCGTGCTTCCAAAAGCTATGTATAGGATCTGGGGGGTTAACGCCAAACGTCGCCAACGTTCAAAGGAGCGCGCAGCTCTAACCCTCCATAGACAACTGTGTGGATGTGCCAACTGCTTACCTGTATTCAGAGCTAAAATGGACGACAGAGCAATTTCTCCGTCTTAACAAACGGAATCTCGGAGCCTTTTATAGAGTTACGAGAATCATGTTGTTGTTCTTTGAACAATGTCGAAAGCTGTGGTGCTCTCAGCAACAGCTCGTATGCTGTGGTATACTGATTGACCTTTCCTTTGTCGCGACTTAACTGGCTGCGTCTTGAAAACAGGAGTATAGTCTGCCGTCGGGACATTCAGGCGGATTTGACCTCATAATAATTTTAGTCGCCGGACCCCCTCTGATTCAGCTACAAAATTTCCTGATCTTCTCAGCTTGGCCAACACTCATCATCATCATCAGCCTGACTACGCCCACTGCAGAGCAGAAGCCTCTCCCATGTCTCTCCAATTAACCCTGTCCTTTTCCAGCTGTGCCCACCGTGTCCCCGAAAACTTGTTCCGTCCACCTAAATTTCTGCCGCCCCCTGCCACGCTTGCCTTCTCTTGGAAACCACTCCGTTGCCCTTCAGGACCAGCGGTGATCTTGCCTTCACATTATTACATGCCCTGCCCAAGCCCATTTATTCCTCTTTATTTCGACTAGGATGTCATTAAAAACCCGCATTTGTTCCCTCGCCCACTCTGCCCGCTTCCGGTCTCTTAACGTTACACCTATCATTTTCCTTTCCGTGACTCGTTGCGTTGTCCTCAACTTAAGCTGAACCCTTTTCGTTAGCCTCCACGTTTCTGCCCCGTAGGTGAGTACCGGTAAGACACAGCTGCAGAGATTTAATGCGACAGAGCGTATAAAATGGGAAATCCCGTGAAGGTAGCGGGAAGATGAAGCGGCCATATTTGGCGCCCGGATATGCGGAGCGATTTTCGCGCGCCCGGGTGAAAGCAGATGGCCGTCTCGGCTGGCGTGCGCGCCGGCATCCCGCGGCAGGCGTGGTCCATGCAGCACGTGTGGTCGGCCCGAGGGAAGCGAGCAGCTGTGAGACCGCGGAAGCGAGAGAGCGCGGGAGGGCCGAACAGCTCGGACGACTCGGCGCCGATGTGGATGGCGTGTGAGCGGTTTTAGGCGAGTCCCGCGAGGGCGGACGTCCGCCGTCCCCTGTTGCAGCAGCGCCCACGCGCAGTGCAACAGCAGCAGCAGGTCTCCCCCCTGCTCCGCTTCCGGCTTCAAAACGGAACTGGATTCATGCACCGTTGGCGCCGTCCACCGCCGCATCTCTTGCTACACCGCCGACGCCACCTCCGCACGCGATGGCGAGGTTGTCGCCACAACGCCAGCTCTGTTCTTGCGCGCACGATGCCGAAACGAAAAGTGGAATACGGGAGAGAAGGCCGGCGAATTATAAGGGGGAGGAGGCGTGCGGACGGACGGCAGACATCCCGAGTTTGTTTCCTTCCTGAGCTTTGCGCACCTTACTTAAGCCCTTTTCCTCCCCAAAGAGAAGAAAGGAAGAATGTTTAAAAAGAAAAGAGTGCTCGAACTCACGTGAAAGGAAGTATTCTTAAGTGCCTCCAACTGCACCGTCCCACTCTGTACGTGAGAACAAATACTGCTGCTTGTCGCACCACCTGGGGATCTTTAACGCGCACTGACATCGCACAGCACACGGGCGCCTTAGTGGAGGAAAAACGCTAAGGCGCCCGTGTCCTGTGCGATGTCAGTGCACGTTAAAGATCCCCAGGTGGTCGAAATTATTCCGGAGCCCTCCACTACGGCACCTATTTCTTTCTCGTTTCACTCCCTCCTTTATTCCTTCCCTTACGGCGCGGTTCAGGTGTCCAACGATATATGAGACAGATACTGCGCTATTTCCTTTCCCCAAAAACCAATTATTTATTATTATTATTATTATTATTATTATTATTATTATTATTATTATTATTATTATTATTATTATTATTATTATTATTATTATTATTATTATTATTATTATTATTATTATTGTCGCCACAGTTCTGTTCCTTCTGCAAGCATTTTATTTCTTTCCCCCGAACTCTCTCCTGCAAAAGGTATTAGCGTTTCTCCAGCGATGATGCTGGCAAGACGCTTTCAGAAGAGCAGAAAGTGATATTCAGATCTGCAAGAGACATATACGATTGTTACGCGTCTTCACAGGAAAATGTTAATGACCATGTGCACGGCGTCCCTTCGAAACAAAGATGTCTTCCTTTACGCCGCACGCGTGAGGCGGGGAAATGAAATGCGGAAAAGCAAGCGCAAACACATAAGGAGTCGCGGCATCTGGTTTGACTGCACGTAGCTATGAAAAGTAAAATAAATAAAGTTTAGAACCAGGTTTGGGAGCAGTTTGGAAAGTTTGGAAGCACGGTTACTAAGACGCGTATGGTCAAGACGCACGCCATGTCTTCTATACCCAACACTCTGTCTGGTTGACAATTTTAATCTTGCATGAAAGGGGTCACCGCTCAAACGAGGCTCGTACTGAGCGCATCAACTGGCAGCGATGACTGGGCACCCACCAAGCTCATACACTGCAGCCTCGCAGTGTCTGTTTTCGCTTCTTTTATGCAATAAGCTTAAAAGGGTGCTGTAGCTAGCACAGAAGATACCCCTGAAGCCACCTTGGCTGGGAAGAGATGACGACGTGCCGTCCGTATATACGTCGTAAAAGCGGAATACCCATCTTGCTGCTCGGCAATATCTGGCGTGTTGTTCCCCCACAAGTGACATAAATGCGTTTTTTTTTCTATTCCTGCTTTTTTTTTCTTGCGGCAGGTCGCCGCTACACTTCTTCGCTGCTGTTATATAGGCTGGCTACTTTTCCGAGAGAAAGTAACCAGACACAGCGCCCGGACGCCACCGGTGCGTTGTCATCTCGCGGGCCGAGATGAACAGTGCCCTTCTATAACGACGCCCTCCAGCTCGCGTCGTCTCATTAATAACGTATCGTGCAATCTCGTCCTGATGCACCGTCTGGGCTCCCGTTCCGTTCCCCGCGAACTTTATATCCGTCCCTGCGTTAGCTTGAAGGTGCACCGCCGTTCTTAATGAAGTACATGCCCTATTGAGAACGCCACCGTCACTGCCACCGCTTAAGGAGTGAAGTTTACAGCATATACTGCTACGTGAGGAACATCGCGCATGCGCGTCCCGCACCCTTTCTATGCCCGAAGAGAGGAAAGTACACAAGTTGCTGAAGGCATTGATTCCACGAAAGCTGAAAATTCCGAGCGTGGCGAGATTACTCGCACCTTTCATGGAATTTGTTGCATGCATCGGTTCAGTGACGCATATAGTTTTGAAATCGCCGTACATGACTATGAGCAGGTAGCAATTAATTGGAATTTTATTTCCTTTTCATAGCCTTCGCTGAAGCGCGAACCTCTTGCTATGCCGAGCGATCCAATTGTCAGATAAATATGTAAGTAAATAAATAAATAAAAGCGCATTCTATGCGGCACGCCGGCTCCAATACGTAACGAATGGAAGCCGCTGCACAGCTCTAATCTTGCTAAACCGATGCAGCTGTCCACTGACTGATATCGCCGTCGTCATCGTCATAGAGCACACAAAACTCTTGTTACCCCTTTTTTCTCGCTGTAATTTAAGTTGTGCTTTTTTACAGTGATTCGTCCGGTATAGTTTAGTTATCCTTGTTATCATGGCTGTCAGACAGAAAGTAATGTGCTGAACGCTGAATTTCGTTCCAACGCAGCGCAACTCGAACAGAACAGACTCAAGCCGTACGAGGCCCCCTGGCTACTAGCAAAATTAAGGCGCACCGCTAGTGACGCATGCGCCCGCCAAGCAGGGATGACGTGACCGCCCTGCTATTTGCACCACCGCCACCAGGTCGCGTCGTTGCAGGCGTGGCCGCATGCTTGCTTGTATACATTAGCGAGCGAGCGAGAGAGGGAGTAAGTTGTGCTCGCTTCATCCGCGGTGCGAGCCCCTGTCCGTACGCAGACGAACTGGTTCGCTTGTGAACTTTTTCTTTGCTAGCTTCGACGATTGCGACGGGAAATCCGGCCGTTCCGCAACGGTTGGCAACTATGCGCCAAGTTTCTTCCCCCCCCCCCCCCCCCACCGCCCCCTCAGTACCCCGACGGGCGACCCCTCTCGGGTTCTGGCACGCTTTATGGCCGTTTGGCGTGGGACACCTGATCCCACACACACACACAACGTGATGCCAAGGCGACGCCCTCGCCGTGACGTCATGCGCGCGGCGTGTACACAATGAATCCAGCTTTGAGAGTTTTTTTTCAGCGGCCGGCCATTGTAGCCCCGCATGCTGCCGACCACTGAGTCGGCGCGACAGATCTCAGAAGCGCTTTCCCCGAACGGGATGAAGAGAGGGTGAAAGTTTGGCCTTGTCTTCCGGTTACGCGGGAGCTCCGTTCATTCACGTGAACATTGCCGCTCTGGAATCGCAATTCGTGCAGTTCGTTTCATTCATCCGATGTTTCCTGCCGTGTAGGATAGAAAGGATTGGTAGCTGCTAGACACATTCTTCGTCATTTTGTCATTCTGTTTTTTTGGACACCACACATTGTTTGACTGTCGCGTGTATTGTTCTGTAGTTGACTTCCCGGATGCTGGATCCGCGGCTTGCCTCTAAAGCAGAGGCAAAAAAAAAGGGGGGGGGGGGGTGGGGCGGAAACTGGACATCGACCATGAGCGTAGTGCTATCATTATTAACCAAGCAAAAAGGAAGAAATGTCTGCAGTTGCTGGCCTGAATAGCCGGAACTCTCTCCTCGTATGTGTACTAGAAAAAGCCCCCCCCCCCCCCCCCCTTTTTTTGCTCTTACACAGTTCAAGTTCGGCCGCAACAGCGTTGGACGCAACAAACCACTTCCTTTGCTTTCGAACAAAGCCTGTCGCAACTCGCTACGTTTGCGGCCTTTACGGACCGGCTGACTGGCGCTTTCTCAAGCAAGCACCGCATCGCTAACATCACTGCCTCTTTTCCCACCAGTTTTCATGTGCGCTGGACTTTTCGAATTTCTTATACTTATGCCAAATAAAGATGGCTTCTAGTGCGCATAACAAGTACTATATGTTATTAAAGGAACCCTCAGCACAAGTCGAATTTGGCCCATGACAATAGACTATAGCGTTATAATGACGAAGACGGTACTGTTACTTTAAAACGGAGCTTTTATAATCAGGAAGAGGTTAAAAAAAACTGAAATATCAATGCCGCCCCCCTTGCCATTTTCGCACGTGAACTACGGTGCGTAAAAATATTTTTTAACTGCGGATCACAGAGGCTAGGCTACATCGTAACTAACTTGTAAACGCTGATCACCGAGCCTTTTTCAATTTTGACGTCACAAAATTTGAATCCAGTGGTGGGAAGTCTTAAGTTAATTTTTCTCGGCAATACATGAGTCTTTTGCTGCCGTAGAAACATCAGCGTAGCCACAAAGAGTCGCATAATCGATCTGTGCTAAGAACAAAAGTTCTTTATTCCTTTAAATAGCAAATGTGCATTCCGAAGAGCACCGCTATCAAATTAAAAAAAAAAAACAGGGCACCGCAGTATTGCTTCACATTATTATAAAATAATCAATTTTCCATCAATCTGTCGAGCGAGTAATACTATCCATCCGGCGTTGGGCAAAAAGGTGACCTGAGAAGCGCTGACTCCACGGACGAAAAAAAAAGAAAGGAATCCTATTAAATTATTACGTAATAACTTCTCGGCTGTTTGAACAAGACCATTGGCTTTAAAGCCAGGAACTCAAAACGCAATGCATGCAAAAATCAGTTGACGTTTTGTTATTGGGAAAACACATGCTGTGTTTGTCTTTTCGTTGTTTTATTTTATTCCTACCCTCAGGGTACAACATTAAAGAAGAAGGGGGGGTCAATTAATTCAGTAATACTTCCGAAGTAATGACAAACAAAACACAGCATGTAATGATACAGTGAACGAAACCAAGTAGAACACGGTCTAATGACTTCTACTGTGAAAGCATCAATACAATACAGGTTAAAACACTCTTACACACGACATCACCGAACAACATTGAACACTGAGGATTGAAACTGTGATAACCGTCCAATTGGACGCATATTCTCTCGCCGACAGTCAGTTGTTTTAACCGAAAAGCGCGCGAGTCCTGTAACGCTCTATTCACTTCAACATTATGCTGGTTCGTGGCAGCTCTCGTGATATTTTAATGACTGAGTGTCAAGCTATGAGCTATACCGTTTTCTTCGGAAGCGGATGCAGATTACATTTCTTCCTTCCATTTTATTGTTTAAAGCAACCGCTTTTGGGCAGGAGTTTGCTCACAAGAGGAAGAGTAAAATTTCAGACATTTGCGAAACACACAGATTGCACGGTTAAGGCTGGAAAACTTTTTTTCAATCTCTCCCAGAAAAATGGCGCAAGGCGTGCGCTCGTGCAGTATGCAAATTTTCATTAGTCGCGTCACTACTCCATGTTCTTGTAAACTAATCTGCGCCGACGGCATCTAATTTCCTCATCGAAGCACTCGTCGACAAACAGTGATAAAAACAACAACAAAAAGCAGGTAAAATTAGAACAGAGTATGAAAGACCTTTTTTGGACAAATTGGATCGTGTCTATAGCTTGAACCTACGCGAAACGCGAAGCCAAGCACCGTCTGCAGCCATTTTGGAAGAAGGCTTAGGCAATTTTTGTTCGGCGTCTGCAGCATGACTATTTGGAAGTTTGTATTTATTTTTTTTTTGCGATAACGGGGTTACGAGAAGAACAGATGTTTGTCGAAAATGGAGCAGGCAGCACGTTTGGAGCAATGGGATTGAACTACACCTGGATCAGCGCTGCTAAAAACGCACCTATAGAGCAGAAATTTGGCGGCAAATAAAAAGAAAAGAAATCTTGAAATTAGACTGAAAACAGCGCAGAGAACTCTGAGAAGAAAGATGGTATAGGCTATGCCATTAAGGCCACACAAACAGAGCAGTACTTGTGTATTAGAGAGCAAACCAGAGTTGTACACTCTAAACAAAAGGACATTTTACTCCCCTTTGTACTCCCATGTAGGCGTATTCGTGTTTTGAGTGCAGCGCAAATCATAAAGAGCAAGTGGACTACAGGGCATGACATATTATCTCGAGGAATGGATAATATACACATCAAGGCAAACATTTCCACTGCAAGAACGAGCCGTCGATGACGAGGGTTAGGTCAGGTTAGGCTTTGTCCTCACAGTAACACATATATGCCGCCACTAACCACCACCAGATAGCGGCTGATCGAAGAGCGTGTGCAACGTGTCTGTCGTTAGGAGTCCGCATTTTTTAACGTCTTGACAACAAGCGTTTGTCATTGCCAAAAAAGTTAAAGAAAACATAGTCTCCTCATGCATTTTTGTTATAGCGGTAAAAACGGCGTTTTATTGTACACTTTTAAGAGCCCTAAAACGACAAGCAAAACTTAGTCAATAGGACTTTCACCTCTGTCGCGATAACTCTGACACGGAAAAGCTTTCACGTTGCTGCCAGCTTTGTTACAAACGGTGTCTACTGTATTCAGATTTCACTGTCTGCTCGCATGCGTCGGCTAAACGGTCAGCGTACCCTACACTGCACGCACCGGCACGTGCTTCACTCTGCCAAGCCGTAAAGTTAAAGTACAAAGAAAGTTTAACAAGCTCCACCAGAATAACGAGGAGCCGAAGAACCTGATGGGGCCTGCAGCGCAACAACTTGACGGGCCCGCAGCTCCCATCCTTGCATCGGAGCCATCAACGTCTCTCGAGGTGGAAAGAATGGATTTTTTTTATTTTTACGCAGCCGAAAAGTCCAAATCCGCCACCACTTTCCCCCCTAGCCTTCAGTTCTTCGCGTCTCACTCGCAATCTCGTCTGCGCAAAAAAAGTTTCAATGTGCGTCGGGCTTTCACAAGCTGCGTGCCTGCTTCTTTGCGAAACGATGTTGTGCACGCATAAGCTGTCACGTATAGTTCCCCGCTTTCAAGTGTCTGGGCACTTCCCAGCTGCTGCGCATTTTGTTATATCTTTGCGTTTCATTATTTTTGTTATATTCGCGCTGCGTATAGCGAGTTGCTTCTTGTGATCACTGCGTCAGCAGAGTATCCATCAGCTCCGAGACGAAAAAAAAAAGGGGGGGGGGGGGGGGGAGGGTAATGAAATCCGCTGACAAGTGCTGGGGAAATAAGGCTTCCCAAACATTTGTCTGTTTTGCTTTCTCTTAGCAAGGCACTTGCCGATTAGGGGTGGAGTGAGCTCTAGCCCCCTGTTTCCCACGCGCCCTGTCGATAGGGATGCCACGGGCATGCAGGACAGCAGGAGAGGTTCCGACAGTTTTGTAAACAAACAACCATTTTCACTTGTTTTTGTTTCAGAGTTTGTACAGAGGAGTCTGCATTCACGACGGAGAAAGAGAAAAAAATGCGGAATTAGGAGAAAGGCGTAAACAAAACTGCCTAAAAAGCGAAGTTAGTGTGAAGTCGGCGTCCGTCACTGTTTTACTTGTTTTTTTTTTTCGAAACTGGGAGCCGCGTCACTTTTTACGGCTCACAAAAGGGTTTTCAAGGGCGCAGCGTTTACGGTGTAGCATAGAAAGCAGCGTACACAAAACTTTCTCTTTGTGTGTGTGTGTGATTTCCCTGAATCGAACCTTAAACAGACAAAAAATGTTCACGCGTTTGGTGTCGCGGTTTGCACCTCACTAGTCTCTGACCACGAAGCATGCGAACTGCTTTATAATTATTTATAAATCTGCTGTTATTTATTTGCTCATTAAAAAAAAAGAAATGAATGATAGCTGGAACTGTCGAGTATTTGGCTTCCGATTCTATGTAGATTCCCAGTCAGCCTGATGCAGCTGCTTCGATTGCTAGCTTCTGGCAGTAATACTTCGTATCAGTTGCATATAAATCCGTCAGGTTTCTTCCTCCGAGGATAATAGCATAATAGGCGACAGGTGATGGTTTCGATCCCGCGGCTACTCCATAGTATGGCGTGACCGATCAGTCACGGTGTTGCTTTGACACAAATCAATCAATCAAACAATCAATCAATCAATCAATCAATCAATCAATCAATCAATACTTTGTCTTAGAAAAGACATCCAGCGCCGTGACTGCTGTCGAGCTGGCGTTGTAGGGTTATAGCTTCAACAAACGAAACTGCCCACGCGTTAGTAACAGGTTAGTGGTGGCCAGCCCCTTCACTGGTTGCAATTATTGTCTCCTACCTTGGCTGACATATCTGAGACACCATTAACTTTAGTTCTTATCTCTCAAGGTTTTGACGGTGCACAGTGAAAATGAAAGCAGCTATGCGCAGTGGCTGCTTTATATGAAACTGCGTGCGCCTATTTTAATCCAGAGTTCCATGCGAGGGTTCGCCGACTGCGCGCTGCCGTCTCATCGCCAGTATCAGCCATCGCTCCGCTGCCGTGAACGATGGGCCAGGAAGGAGCGGTTCCTCGAAGAGACAATCTGCGCTTAGTACCCCGCTGGGCATCGAGGTGCGGCCTTCCTTTTTTCCTATCCCCCGTTAAAGACTCGCGCAATCGGCGTGAAAAAGAATGGGGACCGCAGGCGATGGCAGCGGGGTGATTGTGGCGGCGTCTTTCGCGCTTTCGGTGGAGACGGCGCCTTTCCGAGGCGCGCCGTTTAAAGCCACGCCCCTCTCCCTCTCGAAACAACGACGACCTCCGCGGAGAGCTTTTTCTCGGAGCGGCCGGGCCGATTCATCGGCCGACGTGCCGCACTGTCTTTAAAAGGCGATGGAAGAGGGGGATTTGAGAACTAGCGGAGGGGGGCGCAGGGCCGGAAGCCACAGTTTTTTCTCTGCGGTCGCCGGAAGTGGAGCACATTTAACGAGTATACCCCGTGAAGTTATACGGCTGCGTCGGGCATTCTCTGCCTGAACGGCCTTTTCGTGAAACTATATAGACCGAACGGAACCTCGTCTCTTCTTTCGTGCGCCGTGTCCTACCTTCCCCCGCCCCTCAACCGTTACCACCCAACCGCCAATCCTCTCACCTCCGCCTCCTCTTCAACAGCCGCGACGAAATACGGACTCCTCGCAAGCTTCCGGAAGCGGGGAAAAATGAGAGCGGCAAGCAGGAAGAACAGAGACCATCCTCCCGCTGCGGTGCGGTCGGAACGGATGGCGTCCGTACGGGACCTTTCTTTTTTTTCCCCTCCAAAACACGGTTTTCCAGGCGTTTATGGGAAAAAGACAGAGGGCCCCTCGCTAGAACAGTCGCGCGGCCTCATTTCCTGTTGCCGCCTCTTCAAACCCCCCTCTTCTTCCCCGCCCTTGTGTCTGTCCAAAACCGCGGCTGCTCCTCCTGTCTTTGCCCAGAGCGGATATGTGGCCCGCTTTGTGCGAGCAGCGCTCTATGCCCTCTCACATCTCCTCACCCGTCCCTTTTTCGCTGCCCTCTCATGAAGCCCGCAGTTTCGCGGAATCTGCTGGAAGCAGAGAGCGCCAGCCGCAAAGCTAACAAGAAAGATCTGGGCGAGGACAGGGCCCTCTCATCGCCGTCCCGCCCCTGAATTCTTCCTGAGCCCTTTTATTATTTCTTTTTTTCTCTCGTTTCCGACTCATTTTTCTTCTTCGCAATCGACGGCTCCGCGCGAGCTAGTAAGCTTCCCGCAGGGATACTCCGTCCTGTGGCATCGCATCTCTGTGGCATGTTCCGATGTTGCGTATTGGTCCGGCGGCAGCCCGCAGCCCCGATTCCTGAGAGTGGCGATGACGCGGCGCTGCGGCCGCTCCTCTTTCCATCGTAACGTCCCGAGCCTCTTTCTCGAGGGCCATTCGCGGAAGGCGGAGGTGCAAACGAGCTGTCTCCGTGGAACGCGCCTCGTTACCGCGTAGCCTCTGCGGCGCTGCATGCCGAATGCGGATTTTCCCAAAGATGGCGAGGGATGATCTGAAGGTGAGAGATTTTTTCAAAGGGCCATGTGGCATGCTCACACGGGTCCGCAACAGGATGTGCGTTTGACGACGAGTAGGCGCGGGAGACGCCAATCTAATCTTCAAGCAGGTGCGTTCGTCGTGAATTCAAAGGTTACTGTGTTTTTTATAGAAGTTCTTCTGCATGAAGCTCTCGGTCCATTCGACTGGAGAATGTTGGAGGTATTATTCGGAGCGTGGTTTATGAATGCCACTTGTCGAACTCAGCATTTCTTTTAATTTACCGTCAGTAAACAGACCTTCATCGTTTGATGTTTTCCGGTTACAGCGCGTGCAAATGCAGGAAGTCTTCCTTCGCAATTCATTCCGCCAACTTCCGTCCATGACAGTACTCCAATTTCCTGTTCGGCATTAAGCATTTCATCTTAATGCCAAGTCCTCGTCTCAAGATTGAGCGATTCCAAGTGCCAGGCGGAAATCTGCGCCGGTGGCATTCTTATTGCACTCTGTTTCGTCAACTCCTTCGCTGCCCCCGGGATGCGGCAACCGCACTGTGCCCTTTTGACCGTAACGCGAAGGGAGGATTGGAAGCGACGTCTCCATGGCGACCCCCGGGCGGCGGCGTAAATTGCCCCACCATGCGCGCGAGCGACAGCGCTACGCGTCATTGAAGCTTCCTCCAGCCACATCGTGGTTATCGCCCTCCGCATGCCTGGGCGCGCTCTCGCGCTGTTTTTGCTCGACGGAATCTTCTCTCGACGAGGGGCACGCCGCTTGCGTTGTTGTTGTTGCTTGGTCCTGGCAGAAGCTCGTCGCGCCGATTCGAGATTTCTCTCGCTCTCAGCCCAGCAGCAGCTCCTTCTCCTGTCTCTCTCGGTGTGAGGCACCGGCGCCGGCTTCCGAGTTGTGGGAGATCTTGATGCGCTGAGCGCGCCGCCACCCAAGCAGCTGGGGCGCATGAAGGAGACGGTTGCGTGGGAGGAGAGACGAGGAGGTGTAGTCATCCTTCAATTGACCCCCCCCTCCCCCCCCCCCCCCCCTCAACGCCCCCAACCCTTCTCTGCACTGCTCGTGCATCACTCGGGACAGCCAGATGGCTGCTCCACACCATGTACCTCGACTCAAAAGACTCCGGCAACGAGTTCACCGCCTCACCCTTGGTTCTGCGCGCGCTTCCTTTTTCGCTTTTGTCGAGAGAGGTCCTTGGGCCACTTTTGAAGGCAAGTCCGGACATGCCTGCTGCTGTTGCTGTTCGTCGTTGTTGCGCGGATCGCGGCTGAAATCTCTTCCAGAGCCGCCGTCAACGCGTCCTTCCTTTTTGCAGTCCGGGAGACTGGCAGCGTGTAGCACGTGCATAGCTTGCGCCACCAGGCTGCCACCGCATGCGCATGGCTCAATCCATTCCTCGAGAAGAGGCGGCGGGGGCGTGCGACCGGCGGTCGTATGCAAGCGGGGACAGTTTAAGCAGGCCATTGTGTGAGAGCACAGCGCGCAGACGAAACCGCAAGCATTAAGCTCTCGGAACCAGCCAACTCTTAGACAGTCGGACCACTTCGGCGTGACGTATGGAGCTACCGACCTTGCCCGCTGGCAGAAAAACGAGTGCAGTTTCGAGAGTCTGCGAAGTATGCTTGCTGCGCATGGCGTTGGAATTTTTTTTTCTTTGCCAATTTACGTTCTTCGATTATGATTGTGCAAAGCGGTAAATTCAACATATCGCAGTGGAAGCCTTTTCTATCACTCTTCTTGCCCACTCATCGTGAGAGGCTTCGGTGTCGACGAACTCGCGGCAGCGTGTAGTTCCCCTTCACTTCATTCGTCATCGCCAAACTGAAATCAACGCCCGGGATGGTTGCTTTTCACCGCGGCCTCTTGAAAGCAAATTTGGTAATGGTGGAACTTTGTCACCATCAGCTAGCACTGCGCCTCAGTTATTATCAGCCTTTCTTTCTCTTTTCGTGTTGTACCCAGTGAGCGTCATGATTGAACCCGATGTCTCGTCCTCGCAGTGTCAGCTAGCAATGCGCCTCAGTTATTATCAGCCTTTTTTTTTTCTCTTTTCGTGTCCCCAGGGAGCGTCATGATTAAACACGATGTCTCGTTTTCGCAGTGTCAGCTAGCATTGCGCCTCCGTTATTATCAGCCTTTTTTTTCTTTTTTTTCGTGGTGTGAGTGAGCGTCATGATTAAGCCCGATGTCTCGTCCTCGCAGTGTCAGCTAGCATTGCGTCTCAGTTATTATCAGCCTTTTTTTCTCTTTTCGTGGTGTCCCCAGGGAGCGTCATGATTAAACACGATGTCTCGTCCTCGCAGTGCCCGTGCCTGAAGAGCCACCCGGTGGTCATGCCGCGTTCGTTCCCCGAGGAGGTGCACCAGCTGCGCTGCCAGGAGAGCCCCGAGGCCGGTACCGTCTCCAACCTGAAACTGCACGTGGGCAAGCTGTTCCGGCCGGCGGCGACGGCCAACGGCGCCGCGCCTCCCAGCCCGTCCCCGCCGTCGAGCCAGACGTCCATACCGCCCTGGAACCCGGCGAGGCGCATCGTCACCTTCGTCTGCCTCGTATCCCTCATCTGCACGGCCATCATCGTCGCGGTCGTCGTGGCCGCCGTCCTGTTGTCGCGGCACATCGCTCACCCGTCGCGGCAGCAGCAGCGGTACCGGCGGCTCATGTCCGACGTTGCCGTTGACGTGGTCCCCAAGCCCCAGGACCTGGTCGACCGCACCAACACCATCGTGGTGCACCGCAAGAACCCCGCCGCCTGGCAGTCCCAGTCGCGCCAGCTGCGTTCGCTGCTCGACAGCTACGCTGCCGAGAGTGGTGGGGGCGGCGGTGCCCGTTGCGACCCCGGAGGTCGCTGCCCCTTTCCCGTGGGCCTCGTCAGCGACAACTGCAGCGCGGCCGACTTCTTCGGCTATCGCGAGGGGGCGCCCTGCGTTGCGCTCGTGTTCCGGCGCTCCCCGGACTGGACTCCCCAGCCACTGGCGCCGTCGGACCTGGCGTCCCCCCGTGGTGCCCGACGAAGTGCGCGAGGGCTACGACCCGGGCCTGCTGTACGTCACCTGCAAGAGCGAGCACATAAACAGGGACATCGACATTCGCTACTCGCCCTACCACGGGTTCCCGGTTCGCTTCTTTCCGACCACTCGGCAGCCGCCGCTGCTCATGCTTCACTTCCCCAACCCCGCCGCTGAGGACCGAGATCTGGGTGACCTGCCGCTTCTGGGCCAAGAACCTGGACCAGTCCGGAAACGGGAAGGTGACCTTCAAGCTGCTCGTCATGTGAACTGCCGTGCCGCTTTTATAGTGCAAATCTGCGAGTGATGAAAAGAGACATCCGCTCATCCTCAGCGACACGGAGGACAGCATGGTGTCGTCATCGCAGAGACCTTGCCGGCCGTGCCAGGTGGTGCCACGACATCCAGCAACGAATGCGCCGTATAGCGGACCACGACCACCGGCTCTAGACATCCCGGTTCGTTTGTGCACAAGTTGCTTGTGAGCATGCCGCAGAACAATGTGGCTGCATAATAGGATACAAGCCTCGTGAAAGAAGCCACGTGGTATCTGGTGCAGTTTTAAACAGGAAACGTCGCCATGGACTCCACTGCGCAGCCATAGTGGGCAGTTCAACGCAAGCGCCGCTGCCTCGTGCTGCGGATTTGGGTCGACTTGTGGACTCGTTGAAGAACAGTCATAAGCGTTTCGCATGTTTCGTTATCACGTGTGGCTTACCGTTTCTCTTGGACGTTCTTCCTAAGAGGCGAATCCAAAGAAGTCGCTGTGTCGCGCTTTTAAAAAGTGCAGAACCATCGTTGGCATTGCAGTGCTAAGTGGCGCATGACTTAGGAGATACAGCTACCAATTTCCGTCTGTTTTTAAATTTCTGTACAGCGGGAATACTATCTACACTGCCTCTCCTTAAGGACATTCCTCCAAGAATACTGACATCTGGCAACAAGTGCTAGATGCATTCCCAATGACGGTCCTCAAATGCCGCAACGCACGTTCAGAAACGTGTCAGTCTTCTCTATCAGTCATCTGCTGTGAACTTAAGCGAAATGTATTCATTTCAGTGACTGACTTGACGATCGCTTACTTTGAGTCCCCGAACTTGCATATTTAGCGACCACGCGATACGCTTGGCACTTTGTTGACCACGGTTCTGCGAGCTATTATTTTGATCTTTATTATTTCTATTTTCGTAATTTATTGCAGCCATTGTTCTTTCTATTGTTTTAGTGTAAGTTATAACAGTAGATTGCGCGCAACGAGACACTGTAAATAATGTACTATTCTATACGGCGCACCCACTGTCACGCCTATTACGAGCACCTGAACCCTGTAGCCTGAACTTTGCAAGGCAGCGGATACCGCGGTCGTGGAAACATTTTTTCTTTCACGGCTGCACAGGCATATCGCAAACTGCGCTTTCACTGAACATGTACACCTCATTTAGGCCTGCGCAAATAGCCCTGGAATTGAGATCTCTCCGGATAATTGTTTTCCACACTCACAATAAGCCTTCACAGTTTCCACGACATCAGCTCAAACGCTCAGATAAAAAAAAAAAACAGATATTTGCGGGAACAAAACGTGATCGTGGCTAGGCCTGACGGGGTTGTATACGCTATTTTTGTATGAACTAAGCATCCAGTTAACGCGCGAGAAAATGTACAGGCCTTCTGATGTATCTTTGCATCTTTCCGCGTCGTTTCTCTTTGCATTCAATTTTTTTCTCCTCTCGTGACGATTGTGTCGCTGTCGCATAGTCGTAGAACAATGTGCGGTAGACGAGGCTCACTGTGCGCTCGCTTTCCGAGATCCGATGAGTGAGTGAACCAGTGCAAAGCTCCTCAAACCTATTTGTTGTAGTTGCGTTATTTACACAATCAGTACTTTTCCAAATTTTCTATTAAAAAAAGCGCGTTCGTTCTGTTGCTGCATGCTTCCAGAAAAGGGCTGTAGCGCCGAAAAGGACAACACATAGCAAGCGAGACGAGACAGGCGCTGTCCTTTTCGGCGCTACAACCCTTTTCTGGAAACATGCACCAGCTAGCCCCCCCCCCCCCCCCCAACAAGTATTACTCAATTATGTTTCTGCTGCTATTGCGACAGACGTCGCGTAAGCCTTCAAAGCTCTGAATTAACAGGCTAGCGCGGGGTATATCCTCCTGGTTGAGTGCTCATAATACGGCGAGAAAAATTAATATAAAAACATAGAGACCTTCAAACGACGTGGTGGGATGTGACGTTCAAATAGGCTTGGTGTGTGCTTTTATTTTCTTGTATTTAATAAAGAATAGAGCACAGCCAAATTAACCCGACATTTCTCGTAAAAGATTTATTGGGAAAGACCAACGCCTGCTGCTTCAGAGCTCATTCTGTAAAACGTCGCCCCAGGCACGGTTGCTCAACGTTCGGTAATTGTTTTCCCTCTTCGGATTTTTATTATTCCTTTTTGTAGATCAGCTAAACGTTTATCCCGGGCGAAGTTCTTTCCGGGTCTTGACAGACCACCTTACTCAGCAGCCACGGTTAGCAATTGCGAACGGGTTTGCAATGGCTTTTCGGTCTTTTTTTTTTAATTTGCTGCCGAAAAATTCGCACTGCAGAGCGCGAAAGCTGCGTAAAGGTTCTCGACTTGTTCCCCCCTCGTTCTCCTTCTTTGTTGTCGTGTGCGTGAGAGCCACGTGTGCTGTTTCTCTTTGAAGTGATTGTTGTGATTCTAGTCCCGGTTGACAAGAAGCGCGCGTCTGTGTTTGTCGGTGAAAGCGGCGTCATTGCCCGTAGCGATATTGTACAAAGAGAATACAACTGTTCACCACACATCCTGCGTGTCTTTTGCCAAGTGCTGTACTCGTTGAATCATTTATTGTTTTTAAGAGCAATAAAAGAAAATTTACAGTGAAAACAGCGAGAAAACGACTCCTTCTTGAACACTCGTCACCTGTTTCGCCTGGAGGCAGAAGAAAACTCAACCTCTCAAGGAAGTCCGAACAAAATAAGATAAGCAAAATATGCGCTTGAGAAAGATATGCCTTTTCACGGTTTCACACAAAATAGCTCTCTCTCTCTCTTTATAAATGTTGGCCGGTGACGCAGTGCATTATGAACTCGGGGAGATAAAATTTGTGGGAATTTCGGAATGCCGCATCCTTCCCTGGTCGGCGAGGCGCGCCGTGGAGACGCAGGAAAGCGGACGCTTTCCTCCTTCCCCACGGGCGAGTAGCCAGAAGGTCAGCTCGAGAGCACTGCGCCGCCTCCTTCCTCAAATCGGTCGCAAGCGCGCACCGCCAGGCGCTGCCGGAGCGGTCGCTGATTGGCCGAAAGTGACAACGGGTAAGTGCGCCGGGATCGGTAGGTACCGGCCGTGGCCGGCGGAGGCTTCAGCGAGCCGCGACAGCGAGAGGACGTCAGATAATCACCTCCCTTCTTCCCTCTTTGTTGTCGCCATCTTGCCCCGTCAACGTTCTCCAGACTATGGCTATGACGTCACGTTATCAGAGGTCAGATTCAAAACGAGGTTCGTGCCTCAATGATAGCTTGATAGACTCTCTGGATTACAGGAACAAGCAGTTGGGGCCATATCAGCGCAACCAAAAAAAATACCTTAAATGGTCACAAAAACAAAAGAACAATTTGCAGCGCAATTAAAAGAAATCGGGAAACAAATAAGGAACTTCTAAGCGAGCATCAGATAAAATCGAAACCATGAAGATGCAAAACAAATTTTGTTCGTGTATGCGATGAACACACTCGTTTATAGCAGAAACAAAATGTCTCGTGCTTTCGATAGTGGAAGATTGCGGTTTATGTTCCCACTAGGGCAGAGCTTTTGGAAGCATGGAAGTATGCGTTTTAAAATGTGGTGTCCATAAATTGATCAGAAAGGGATTGCACGCCACATGTCAGAGTTCCACGTACAGTACGTGACATTTTTTTTCTGCACGACAAAGCCAGCTTTGTAATGGAATTGATTTTTGTTTTAAATTCCACGCGTAAAATTTTAACACGGAAATTTTGCGCCGTTCCCCTTCGCATGCAGACGCGTAGTTTAGGCTGGTCGCCACCTTGAACCTCAAGTGTATAACCTTTAACATCTAACTGTCGCTTTCAGAATAAGATTTTACAGAGATTCCAACCTTCCTTTTGACGGAGATGAACCACCTGCGGTGCCACACACGTTCCCTAGTTCCTCTATGTGCGGTAACCCTCCCCGAGGGCCCACCCCATGCAGAGGAGGTTACGCTTCGGAGGATCCGGGCCGCGGTTGCCCTCACTCCAGCCGTCGATCGTAACCTGAGTCAATTCCGAGGCCTATCTCAGGAAATGCAAGCCGACATCCACCGTCTGTCACGGATCTGCTCAAAACTGAAACTAACGAGAACCTACGGCTCGCAGCGGGTATCTCGTAGGACCCAGCTGCGTCCTATGCTGCTTGGACACCTGGTCCGCATTGCCAGATTCCTGTGGACTTAGTCATATCTGCTATATTTTGTCATTCATATAACCATCCGCCTTGTATGTCTTGAGGCAATAAGCAACGCTTTAAAAAATGAGTTAAAATCAATCGCCTGGTATAAAGTAATAGACAGCGGTAACCGTACGAGCAAACGTTATACAGGGTATTTCACCAAAGACTTTACACACTTATTTTTAAAAATAGCCTTTTTGAGTTCGAAGAACGGTTTTTTCGGCGTAGCATTGTCAGCGGTGTAGTATATCGAAACACAGTTAAGACATGCTAACTAGCAAGGTGGTTAATTAATACTGAATAGTTAACTTTTTAACTATTACTGTTAGGCTCCTTAATTAATGAGAGGCGTGTAGCTCACAGTAAGTAATATCTATGTCAGCTTTTGGAATTCTGAGAACGCGGTTACCCTCGGCGCTGTGGCACAACCAACTGTGGCTATTTAGACGAGTTAAGCGCACTGGAGAGGTTGCTTTGCATACAAGCTTCCCGAAAACGCATGTATTCTGGCGCGATGTAGGCAGAATTTGTTAACTATTCAATATTAGTTAACCAGACTGCTAGTTAGAACGCCTTAGCTGTATTCCGGTATATTAAACTGAGGGAAGCGCCGCACGGGTACGCAACCCGGGCAGGACACGGGTGACGAGTATAACCGGTGAACAAGGCGTCCGTGAAGATCCCATTGCGAAGCGGATAATATGACAGGCGTTGATAATACGACAGGCGTTGTACTCATGTGCTGTCAATGCCGCCAAGTATGGTTTTCAGCATGTGAACACAAATTGGCTCTAATAAATAAATTAACTACTACCAGGCAATTCGCCTGCCAGCCTGCTTTCCGGGCCTAGTCCACACCATGTGACAATATATGCTTTGCATTACTATCTCGTGAGCTTCAAACTTTTTCCTTTGCACCAGCATAAGCGTTTAACCAAAGTGTGAGAAGTCCAGGTAAGCTGCCAGTTCGTAGCACGCTGGAAACGCGTTTCCGGTAAAAACATGACCTTCAACTGAGGCCGGTAACGGTAGCAGAATATCCGTTTACTCCACAAATGGCGCAACAGTTTCGCTGGCCCATTCCTCATCCTTTTTCAAACACGCGCATAACAACGTTGCTTCATGGCTTCTCAGAAGAGCGTGTTGTCGGGCAAGTTGGCTTTCCATGATATGGAAGAAGTTAGCGCAAAACTTAGAGACCGAGAAGAAACACACCAGACGACAGACGAGCGCTCGTCTGTCGTCTGGTGTGTTTCTTCTCGGTCTGTGTCTAAGTTTTGCGCTAACTTCTTCCATATCATGGCTTCTGTTGCTGCAGGATAACTTTTTCTGAGTCCCTGGAAACAAAATGGAGCCGTTGGTCAGCATCTGTATGTGCGCGAGCAGAGGAGAACCCCCTTGTGACCTTTCACAACCATCTCTTCAACAACAACAAAAGACAGGAATAAAAGGCGCACCACACGAACTCGTGACTTACGAATGATTGCGTGTGTCACTTATGCTGCGCCGGATCTGCCCTTGCACCTCCCAGCACGCAATACTAAACAAAGAAAAAACTTGAGGGCGATGAAGCTGCCCCAAAGAAGGAACGGTGCGTCAGATCCCATTCATCAGGCAGCCGAATCTTGCTGTTCCAGCCCCCCCCCCCTCTTCACACACACGCACACACAAAATTTCATCACCGTTGTGTCCACGATTTGACCGTACGGTACGTTGAAAAAGAGGCGAAGTTGGACTGACATGTTACTGCAACGTCTGTTGCGTGGCATCTGGTGCGATTTGAAATGACGCCTGCAACACACGGGAAGATTGCAGCTTCCCTACTGGTTCCTTTAATCTCAATACCTGCTTTAATGCGCTGAGCACTCTGTAAAAGGTTGCTCTTCTGATGAGACAAAAGAGGACATTGTCACTTTATTTCGGCACAGAATAGATGTTTCTGATTATTATTATTATTGCGGTATCAAACCTCTAGGCGTCAGGCGGGAAAATGACGCACCAATAACTGGTCACGAGAGGTACACTCTTTGACAACACATACAGCAAACTGTTGTCTATTCTGCTACGGAGGATATTCATCGTTAAATGATTAAAGCAGCAGCGGATGAAAACACGCATTAAAGAAATTAAAGAATGATTCGCGAATGCGAAATCAAATGAAGAGCGTGAGCTAAGTCGTTTTCACCTGTGCTTTCGACTATGCTTAACATTATTATTAACGATGATTATTAACGCACACATTCGTGTTATCCGAGGCTCAAATTTGTTATATCTGAATTTCACTCCCAGGTCCCAAGTTGGGACACCAACGTGTACATCAAGAAACGACGATTCGTTTGGTACCACCCGCACGCCTCTGAGACTACTGGTTCGCCCGCCACGGCCCTGCGAAGGTCGCCTCTATTACGGTTTCGAGGACCAAAGGTAGTCGGTGCGAATCCCGCACGCACACCGGGGTAAACCGGCCGCCGTGCCGGCCCGCGCGCTCGGGGGTCACATTTTTCACGATGCTGCAGCAATTTGATCACATGACTGGCCGCCATCTTGAAATATCGGACAGACAAGGAACGTTCGAATGCGAGTGGTAAGAGCTAACGCTATTAAAAAAGAGATGGAACCAAGTGCCGTTCATTGTCTCTGGTACCCCATGCGTTAATGACGGACTGTGCACCTAAACTGAATATTCACCGCCTTTGAGAATAGTCAGCTCATCGTTAAATCGCCTCATCTAGTGGACGCCGATCCCCTTTCTGTCAAGCTGTGCACAGTGCCTCGCATTCTTGCGGACCGCGTGGTCGGGGCGAGATAATTAATTGTCCCGACCAAACGAAACAAAGCATTAGGCGTATACCGTGCATCGCCTCGTTGAGAGCTGCTCGGAGGGGGAGTTGAGCCACGGATCGCTGCACGCACCGCTCTCGAATTGAATGCATAATCCCGGTCGGATAGAAGAGCCCTCGGTGCAGCCCTCCAAAGCGACATCAATCTCAACGCGGATTCGGGACCGCTATTCAAGGGCACGCACGCATACGTCAGTGCCACCTTGTTCAGGCAGCATTCGGGCACACTGTGCAATCAAGTCAGGGCATTAGACGAGATGCCTTCTCAAAGGGCAGCGGTTCTTTTGTGGTACTGCGTGCTAACGCCGATGGTGGCCGTGTGTTGTTGACGACCACGATAATAGATGGGGATGAGCGGGAATAAATTAAACAGCTGATAGCTCAAAACTGGCCGCCATGCAACAGCGGCTGTGGCATTCAAGTGCTAAGCAGAAAATGGCGGCTAGTAGGATAAAAGCCGCAGTGGGCGCATTTTGATGCACGCGAGTTGGAAAACCACCCTTGCACTCAGACCACTATTTCTGGGGGCCTTGTAGTTCAGGCTTACCTCTGACAAGTAAAAATACGTAACAAATAATTCTTGAATAAAGTATCCATACGGCAGAAGCTTAGTCAGAGTGATGGTGCTGCGAAGTTTGCTGTGATAAAGGGTGACCGTGGCTTATTGCAGGACTAAATGGTCGTCACTGGAGCGTCTCTATGCTGCAGTGTGTTCAACCTGCGTGGTGGCAATGACTGTGAGGTCCGCATCTTTCTTGGTGTCCCCTGAAGAAGTAAAACTAACAGTACATAGTCACTCCACGAAATTCACCGGAGGTCCACCGAGATGTGACAAAGATACTGAGCCATTTCTTTTCGTCAAAAAGCGGTTATTTTTCTTCTACAGGATTTATTCTATTTGTTAAAAGAGGATTAATGGCGCATACGACGTGTGTGTCTAAAGCACGCCGAAGTTTCGCAAAATCGATTTATTGAATTTAAAGTATATTTTCTATAGAGCACGTGCGCCCGACCAGAATGAATGCTGCTGGCAGCGGCCGAACTCAAGGTTCTGGCCCGTATACCCACCGCCCGGGTGGCTCAGTGGCTTTGGCGTTTGGCTATTGATCCCAAGGTCGCGGGTTCGAACCCGGCCGCGGCGACCGTAGCTTGATGGAGGCGAAATACCATGCGCATTACCAGCTCACACCTGGTGCTGTAAATTATACCGGAGCCCTCCACTACGGCCTCCCTCACAGCCCCTGTGTCTCTTCGGTATTTTAAACCCAACAATTTACAATTTCAAGATTCCGGCCCGAATTTTCGAAGATTGAAAAAAGCTCTAGCAGTTATTCAAGCTTGCCGGGCAATGCTGTCCCAACCGACTTCATGGATATTTCTGGGCAGTGCTTCAACGCTTCGGCCGAGGCTGGTAACTGGTGGTGGTGGGTGGGCGGCGGCCAGGGCGCGCAGGGGGTGTCGCTCCGGGGCCGGACGTCCCCTCGCGGGGGGGCGGCCGGACGCGCCCTTCCGGCACGCGACTTCACGCTTGCCTTGGCCGCCATTGTGCATCGCCAGAGCGTGTGTCGGGTGCCACAATGGAGCCCCGGGATGGACCGCGGCTCCTGGAGCTCGTAACAAGCCCTCGGCTCGTCAGCCGTGTCCCCTTCGGCCACGCTCCCGTGCCCAGGGCGTTTGTTGTCCCTATGCTAATGACTCTGTTCGTACACTGCACGCTCTGGCTGCGCGCTGGCCCGCCGGCGGCAGAGGCGGCGCCACCTCGTTTTAGGCTTAGCGCGTGGACTCGTCTTCTCTTGCCTCGCAGCGGCGGCGCTGCATGCGGCGAGGAACGAAACGGAGCGAAACAAAAGCAGGTGGAGCTCATCTCTGGGGTCGGGGATCGCTTTGAAACGGAGCTGTGTTGGAGCGTGTCGCACTGCTAAATCGGGTCGTTGCACCGAAGCGACGGAAAGGTCATTGCCGAGCCAGGGAATGGTTACCGACAAGAATTGGCCCCAAACGGTCGTGGCGTTGAGCAGCGAGGAGGCATGTCATACACCGTTTGATAGTTGCAAATTTGATTTGTCTCCTGATGAGAGACTATTTAAATCAGGTGCTTTGTTTCGCGGGCACCCTGGCAGTGTCTATAGATGTCGGATTCCTAGTTTTTGTTCCTTAAGGCGCCCTTTCGCGGAAGGTGCTTAATAATTTAGGAAATGGCGCAGGGAGACCTGGGGAAAAGGAGAGTCGACTGGCAAGATGTTGAGGTAGCACAGGTCGGCGCGCTCACTCATGAGTGCACTCATTTCGCCTCATTCACACAGGCACCGTTGGGTATGAGTGGACTGGGGGAATGTGAGTGCGAGTAGATGTGAATGTGAGTGTGAGTAGAGATGACTATGAGTGTGAGTGAGTGGATGTAAATGGTGAGGAGTCTGAGTGCACGTGAGTGGTGATTGCATGTGTGTGGTTGTGAATGGACGTGAGTGGTGACTAGTTGTGCACATGTTGTGAGTCCCTGTACGTGGATGCGTGGTGAGTACATGCGAGTTTTGAGTGCATGTGGGTGGTTGCGAGTGCTGAGTGGTTGTGAATGGATGTAAGTGGTGAGCGCATGCAAGCTGTGGGTGCACGTGAGTCGATGTGTGTTGTGAGGGCATGTATGTGCATGGTTGTGAGTGCTGAGCGGATGTGCGTGGTGAATGCACGTGAGCTGTCAGTGGATGTGAGATTGACGAATGCCGAAGCAGTTTCGAGACGACGATATCCGCTTAGGTTTTGTTTATGTTGATGAGTGCTGAGGGGAGCAAATATTGACCGACAACGCTATGTAAAAAAGCGCTATACTTACTTACTCAAAAACCCTATTCTTATATGTTGTGTGACGTCTTAGATGAAACACAATGTATATGCATGCTTTCCATGCTGTGTGACCTGGGGCAGATGGGGCAGCGTTCGGTCTGCATGTGAACACTGCATTTTTATTCGTCGTGTTATATTTCTTTCAAGCGACAATGAATTGTAGCGCACACTGGACGTTACCGCAATGGCGGCGCATGAACCATTTTCGTGCACCACGCTAGCAAAAAGCGAATGGAAGACTGGTGGCTCCAAACCAGCGCGGTGACGCAATGATATAAGTTCAGGATTTAGTAATTGGTCAAGCATAAAGCTCAATAGAATCTGTATTTAAAGAAAAGTGGCAAATTTTTAGATAACACCGTTAAGTTTGACAGATTGGTTAAGAGAAATGTGAAGGAAAAGAAATGCAGAGCGTGGTGGCTCATGCCACTAGCCCGTTTCAAAGGGGACGATCCATCCGTCCGGTCATCCGTCCGTCCGTCCGTCCGTCCGTCCGTCCGTCCGTCCATCCATCCATCCATCCATCCATCCATCCATCCATCCATCCATCCATCCATCCATCCATCCATCCATCCATCCATCCATCCATCCATCCATCCATCCATCCATCCATCCATCCATCCATCCATCCATCCATCCATCCATCCATCCATCCATCCATCCATCCATCCATCCATCCATCCATCCATCCATTCTTAAAAAGGCTTAGCGTGGCGATTGAGCTTCAGCTGGGTCTTCAAAACTGTTTGCTCTCCACTCGTCCGCCTTTAAAATCTCCACCGCATTTACTTTTTCTTGTTAGTGTTTTAGTTATTTCAGAGCGTAACAGGAAGTGTACCCCGTGCACAATTGCAGGTAATACTTTCCTTATGCCACAAGCGCTATTTGAGAAAGTATTTGTTCAGCACAATAAAAAAAAATCCCATGAATTTCGCACGACAAAGAAAACTAATCACCACTTACGCTAACGACGAACAAAATTCTCTCGGGCTTTGGAGTTATTTTTTGTGACGAACAAAAGCTCAACCTGAAATACCTCCTAGCAATCTGATGTTAAGGTGGGTCGCAAGCCTGCCAGCTTATCTTATAGTTTTCCTCCGTACGCGTACCTGAAAAACACTGCAGCGCGACAGAAGACGAAAACATAAATAACAGAATGCTTGGAAGGGTCCTTAACACGTCTTTGTTTTTTTTATGAAAGCGACGCTCGGAGGAAGCACTTACATCGCGCATGCATTTTCTGACTTCCTTTCTACTTTCGTTTCGAGTAATAATTGAAGCGGCTGGCGATGGCATGTCGGATTTCGCCCTCATTCCGGCTTAGTTTGCTTCGCCGTCGCGTACATGCTTCGGGTTGTTCGTAATTAGAGCTTCAAATCTGCATGACCATTATAATTGCAAAGTGGCCCGTGCTCTCTTAGCCGATTTAGAATATCCTCTTTGCTAGTTCGCTACGTCTCCGGACTCAGTATAACTTCTTTGCAAAGGCGGATTGAGCTCATTTCCGCTCGAAACAAGCTCCCACGGAATTTTTCGGCTTGTTTCGATCATTCTTTGTCCAAGCGAACAGAGAAACGCAGTTGCGGATTCAGCACTATATTATTATTATTAATTGGTTTTTTGGGGAAAGGAAATGACGCAGTATCTGTCTCATATATCGTTGGACACCTGAACCGCTCCGTAAGGGAAGGAATAAAGGAGGGAGTGAAAGAAGAAAGGAATAGGTGCCGTAGTGGAGGGCTCCGGAATAATTTCGACCACCTGGGGATCTTTAACGTGCACTGACATCGCACAGCACACGGGCGCCTTAGCGTTTTTCCTCCATAAAAACGCAGCCGCCGCGGTCGGGTTCTATATTAAGAGCAACTTTCTTGCAGGGACTGCAAAGTGTCTAAGCCTGGAAGAAAGAAACAAAATCTTACAGGACGGTTACGGAGTATGTAACGCGAATGTGTTTGGTTTAGCTGTGGTGTGAGAGCGAGTAATTTTTGTACTTTACCGGGCTAAACTACAATAGGCATGTACTGCAACACGCGTGGTCTTCTGCGCCATTACGCTTCAGTACAGTCTCAACGGCTTTCTTATCATACGTATACCGGGTGTTTCAGCGAGCACTTTAAAAAAATTTTCACAAATAGAGGCTCTTTGGGGTGAAAATGCAGCTTTTGCAGCATAGTATTGCCAGTGTTGACGGACACCGGAAAGCCGGTTAATCTTCTTGAGTAGTAACCTGGTTAACTAATTTCTGATAACTTTTTAACTGCCACAGATAGGCAACTGGTTGGAATTAGAGATTTGTAGCCGGTCGTTAGTAATAGCTATATCAGTTTTTATAATTTAGAAAACGGGATTACCCTCGCCCCTGTGGCTCGACAAAATTTGGCTGCATCGTGCGAAAATAAGCGCGCTTTCGAAAAGCATGCAGCCAATGCAAGCCCTCCAGTGCACGTAACTAGTCGAAAAAGCCAAATTTTGTCGAGCCACAACAGCGCCGAGGGTAGTCGGGGTTTCTAAATTTTAAAGAGTGATATGGCTATTACTAATGACCGGCTACAAATCTCCAATTGCAACTAGGCGCCTAACTCTAATATATAAAAGTTAATTATTGAAAATTATTTAACCAGCTTACTACTTAAGACGATTCACCCCTTTTCTGGTGTCCGCTAACACTGGTAATAGGATGCCGCAAAAGCCATATTTTTACCCAAAAGTCTATTTTTAAAAATTTCCGAAAGTGTTCGCTGAAGCACCCGGTACGCAGTGCCACAACCGGCCGCAGCAACGTCCTGGCGCGTTGACAAGTTCGCCGTGCGAGCCGCCACCGCCGCATTTAGGAAAGGAGGTGCGCTAAGAGTGCTTAAGAGTGTGGCGCGAAGCATCTTGGCTCGATGCCAAGGTCCGCGGTGCTGGCGGCTTTGAGTTACGAAGGGGTAAGTCCCAGAAAGCATTGTTCCCTTTGAAGAGGCTGTTTACTGAAGAGACTACAAGCACACACAGCAGCTAAGGCAGATCGAGCAAGAACCACAAACGGGAGCGGGTAGCTCAAGCAGGGGGCTCGTGCGCAGTTTGGTTGGTTGGTTGGTAGGCCTCAAACAATGCTGGCACTTACCCACTGCGGGTGAGTGGCCAAGACACTAGCGATTACTTGCTGGATACAGGAACGTTTTGACAAGAAAAGGAGTAGTAATAGTGTGCGCAGGTTATCAGCAGTGACAAAGGAGTTCGCTGCCACTTCATCTTCACCGTCTTCCATGCAATGTACGCTGCGGACGGCGATGCTGATACCACCGCTGACATGGAAACTGAGGAAGCAGCTAAGAAGAGCTGACGCCCGAAAACGAGTTGCACATAGGGAGGTGTTTGGGTGTTTTTGACGTGCATATTATGCATATTTTGCATGTGTTTTACTTCATATATATTTTAGCACATATTTTAGTTTCCCAAAGTAAGAAAATTCAGGGGGCACTTTGTTGACCTAAAGTGCGGTGAGACGAAAGCCTTTAGCGTGGTGTTGATGCTTATATCACTGATGTGTGGTTAAGATGTTGATTAAGTACACAATTGTTTGTGAATCTTAAATGCCGGAGGCACTAGAGGGCATTTGGGAGGCATCCGTCTGATTCGATGCCTTTCCGCAAACACTCTCCAGCGTCCTAGACAAGGAGAACTACATATGCGTTGGCAGCGGAAGGTCCTGATGGGATAACAGCAGAACTTTATAAGGATTTCAAACTCTAAACTGCTCTCATTTTACAACTCGTTTATGAAGAGTCATTTAGAATGGGTATTTTACCACCATCGTTTTCTCGTGCGCATACAGTGCTTATACCGAAAACTGACAATCCTGCTAAGCTTAAACAAGTTACTGGTTATCGGCCGATAACGTTTACTAATGTCAATTATAAAATTTTTATGGAATTATATGCCAAACGTTTACAGTCAGTTATGGACATCTGGTTGCCCCCCACCAGGCGTGTGGAATTCAAAGGCGGGCCATCTTCACGAATGTTCATGTCATTCGGAGTATACTGGAATGCTGTGACACTGACTTTAAGCGAGTCGCAATGTTGCAGATTGATTTAGAAGGCCTTTGACCGTGTAGGTCATGACATTCTTTTTAAATTCCTCGAACATGGCTGTGATGGGGAAGTTATTTTAAAAGGGGTTAAAATGGCTTATAGTAACTGTACCACGAATCTGGTTGTTAACCGAGAGCTCACGGACAGAACTGCCGTGAGAGCATACGTGCGGCAAGGCTGCCCATTGCCACCGCTACTTTTCGCTTTGTACCTAGAGCCACTTTGCCGGAATGTAATAAACAACAGCTCTATTCGTGGTTTTGAACTAGAAGCATGTAAAATTAAAGTACTGGCTTATGCCGATGATGTGGCAATTTTTTGTAGCCACCACAGCAGCATAGAACATGCGATGTCTGTTGTTCGCAGGTTTTGTGATGTAACCAATAGTGTTGTTACTCCGGACAAATATGCGGGCCTTTGGCATGGGAATTGGACATCAGCGCCTTTCCTTCATGCAAGTGTAAACTGGTCACATGTCCCTTCCAAATACCTAGATGTTCATCTTGAGAAGTATCGAGATAACGATGACTTTTGGAAGGAAAAAATTCAAGAACTCTCCACGTGCACACAGAAATAGTCGGGAAAGGAACTGTTCATTTTCGCGCGTGCAAACATATGTAGTGTATACCTGGTTTCAAAAGTGTGCTATTTGTTGCAGGTCCTTTCATGCTCTCTCCTTAGCATTCAAAAGTTTCATCGTCTCTTAGGAGTTTTTTATTTGGCAGTCCTCATGGGAGGTGACTAAACGTGATAATTTGTGTCTGCGTTTGAGAAAAGGGGGTCTTTCCTTGGTACACTTGAACCTGAGGCAGGTGGTGTCAAGATTTGTGTTTCTTCGAGATCAACGCGACCCTTTCCTGCGGACTTTTATTCAAACGAGGCTTTCTTCGGCTTTGCCAAACTATGTTATTCCCACTGTAGACGGGATGCGATACAGTGCAAGCAGATTTTTGAAAGACGTGGTCTTTGCTTTCCGGTTTCTAAATACTCGGTTCAGTTTGGAATACCTTTCAAATGTCATGCTTAAGAAATTGCTAAAAGATTTGCTTGACTGTGTCTTCCCCGAGCCAATATATCGATCTCTGTATAGTGCAGGCCAAGGAGGAAATGTTTTAAAAAGAGTAAGAAAAACGGTGGTGCCAGCGGGTGTGAAGACATTTTTCTTCAAGCTGCACACTGGTACGTTGCCGGTCAAAACATGGATGGAGAAGAAAGGATTGGTTTTACCACGGGGTGCTGACTGCTTGTTGTGTCACAAACCAGAGTAAATAGAACACGTCTTTATTGATTGCTGGGATGCGCTACTCTTGTGCGATGTGCTCCAGCGTACAATAAAGAAAGACTTACTCTTGACGCCGTATGGGATACGATTCCCGGACGTTGAGCCGGATCTTTATAAATACGATGTAATTCTCCTTCTTGGCCTGCACAGCATTTGGCGAAGCAGGATGACTGTACGACATTGCGATGAAGATGCGCGGTCTGTCCGAAATTACTTCAAAGAAAACGATCCCCAGTGCCGCTGGGTACCCGGTGGTGATACAATGGGTACAAGCTTTTCCCTGGTCTGGTGCTCGGCTTATTTAGGGTGAAATGCTTGGGAAAGAGGCCTTTGACACCACCTTGAGAAATCGAAAATACCTTGTGTCATGGCGCTCTTTGGCCATAGATGCCCTCGCGCCATAAAAATTCATAATAATAAACATAATCACTTTAAAGAAAACATATTTAAGCTGCGTGAAGTGTACAAGGAGCTATGTTTTGGAGATGAAGTTATCGAGTTGATGGGAGAGTTGTGTTCCTTGAAACAGTTTTGATTTTCTCACGTGAGTGAAACGCATGTCCGCTCTTGATGTTTGAGAGTGCAGCACAGAACATGTTTGTGATCTGTTGTAAACTGTCAAAACAAGCAATAAAGAGAAAAAGAAGGCAGGAAGTAGCGTAGTCGTTAGCTCGTTTAGCTGCGGAACGGAAGGACGGTGGTTCGAATCCCATCGTGGACAAAGATTTTTTTTATTATCGAGTTGAAGAGTGTCACGGACGGACGGACGGAAACCGTGAGTATGAGCCATTGAAGGCTTTCTCCTTAGTACTGTCGAGCAAAGTAACGAGCTCTCTCGAATTGCTCGCACTTCTTTCAAGCAAACAAAAAAAGGTGCTCGGTTTAGATCGTGCGCTTCTTTCTTCAGCTATTATAGCGCTGACATGGTTATAATCTCATAACAGCAGACGTGATAATGACTTCCATCGACAGTCTGTTTCACCAACGATTACGAAAGCTTGTTTCATGCGTTGCATTCCCCGTAGAATACGTATATAGACCACATACCTTTTCTTTCTTGAACTTAACTCATGGCGACGCTGCCATAGAGAAGCCATTTTAAGCTACAAACAACATCGATAGCATACTCCTGTGAATTTTTTTAGGAAAAAATTTAAAAAAATGCACGTTTATTGTGCCGCTCTATACTAGCTGCCTATTTACTTATTTGTTAATGACGATTGCATGCGTTATGTGGGTTAAGATGTTGCTTTGTGCACCAGTGAGTCATGTAGCAGAATGAAATAAAAAAAAAATCACAGGAACACCTAATTTCATTGTTTGCTGTCGATGCGGTAGCATAAGCAGCTGTTGGTGCCTTTACCGGAAGTGACGTTCCTTACGGTCTGATTACGTCTCTTCCCGTCTGGTGACGTCACTTCCCTCCAGCCAATGGGCGAAGTTTATGACCGATGACGCATTTTGGCCCAACGGGGATTAAAATGCTACCGCTTTTACACTGGAGACATGAAGGCCTGTGACTTTAACGTTAATAAACGTGAGTGTTGATCGATCTCTACAAAGAAATCGTATATACAACTGGCATAAAGTTATGGCTGCTAGGAAGAGAGAGAGAAATAGAGAGTGAGAGTGATGCGGTTTTCATGGCAAAAATGGTGGAGGATGAGAGAGGCCGGAGGAGCGTGTCTCTCGCCAACTACTCGGAACGGGAGGACAGGGGAAAGGAAAATAAGAAATCTAGATAGCATAGATGAGAAGGAATAATGTCCTATACAACCAGTCGCATGCAACGGCCAATATAAGCAGCCAGTGACACGATAGCCAATGCCAATCAATTCCGCAAATCCTAGTCCACAATTGACCAACGAATCTAGCCTATCACGGTCCAGTCTCGCGCGCCAAACGCTTTGCAATCTCGACCCCTGATTGGCTAGCGACATCTCTAGTTTGTACAGCAGAGGACGGTTTTAGTGATGCCGATTTGTATGAACTCATTTCTATATGTACCTCCGCCAGGCAGTCTTTGCGATAGCTTCGTAGAAAAAAAAATTCTCTGTCCCGCGGGCCAAAGCTGGGGAACCGAGAAAAGGTCATTCTGCTGCCGCATATAGCAGGCACCGTGTCGGAGCAATTTTCCTGCCTGTCTCCGAGGCGTCAAGTGTGCTTTTCCACGGGATCCCTCGGGCAGCCTGTTCCGGACGTTGTTCGGGCTATTTTCGTGCTGACACGGGCGGTATCTAGTATACGTGTCCGCTATCTACACCGGGGCCCCGTCACTGTTTGTGGAACAGACTGGAGACGCGACAATTTGCAGCCAGTGTTCGCACGCAGCCTCTTCGTTTTAGAGCCGCTGTGTTGATCGATCGCGCATTTCAGGTTCTAAGCTGCGCAATTTTCAGAGATGCTGATACTGATGAGATTAAGCCGGCGGGGCACAGCAGTCAACGGCAAAACTAGCTACGTGCTGCGATTCGAAATAATAGTTCTTTTCTTTGCGTTATTTTGTTTCGCGCGAGAAACAAATTATGGGAACCAACTCAGTAGCCGGCTTCGATCAAAAATATCTCGACAAAATGGAGCAGCGAAAGTTTCTTGCCTTTTTTTTTGGGCGCAGAAGGATGCTATTGAAACAAAATACGGTCATATTAGCCAGCCAGTTCCCAAGTGCATGTTAGTCATTTAATTTGTTTGCTTCTATGCGAAATAGCCATATGTTTGTCTTTCAGTAAAAGTGGAGAAGGCAGTATACATATACCACACTTTACTTTGGAACAGCGAATATTTCTTTCTGTCCTCTCTACACGAAGAAGTGTGGAGAAGCGGCCGAAAATATTCAGTGTAGAAATAAGATTTTGCAAAAATGCTTTGTGGTTCATAAATATATTCGTTCATTTGCTAATGTATTCCACTTTTTTACATATAAACAAGGTGAAGCTATAGTGACGCAATATTTTTACAGAAAAAGATAAGGTTTCGAATTCCAGAAACTACAGTAATAAAATGCACAGTTGTACGATTTTCATTTCAACAAAAACAAGAGGCCAGCTTTTCAGATGAATCTGAGAAAGCTGTCATAGATGGTGTTTAAGGGAAGACTAAGTAATTTTAAGAAATAGGATTTTTGGAGCAAAAAATATGGCTTTTGCGGCATGGTATTGCCAGGGTTGGCGGTCGCCAGAAAACTAGTGAATGAATTTAAGTAGTAAGATGGTTAACTTTTTAACTATCACAGCTAAGAGATTTGTGGCCGGCTGTTAGTAATATCCATAACAGTTTTTAGAATTTCGAAAACGCGATTATCCTCGGCGCTGTGGCTCGACAAAATTTGGCTACATCGTGCCAAATACATGCGCTTTCGAAAAGCATGCAGCCAAAGCAATCTTTCCAGTGCATGTAACTAGTCAAAAAATTCAAATTTTGTCGAGCCACAACAGCGCCAAGGGTAATCGCGTTTTCAGAATTCTAAAAATGATAATGTTATTACTAAAGACCGGCTACAAATCTCTAATTGCAACTATAGACGCCTAACTCGAATAGTTAAAAAGTTCACTATTAAAAATTAGTTAGCCAGCTTACCACTTAAGATGATTCACCGGTTTTCTCGTGTCCGCCAACATTGGTAATGCCATGCTGAAAAAGCCAAATTTTTACTTCAAGAACCTATTTTTCAGAACTATTTAAGTTCTTCCCTGAAGCGCCCTTTATAGGTTTAAGCGAAAGTTCCATTCTGGCGAAGTTGTCTGGTCTGGAACTTGTCGTACGGGTGCTCCACAAACACTATGACATGGAACCGGATGCAGTGTGGGTGGATGCCGCATGCACGGGCAAGGTCGCGGTTGTAGCCATCACGAACCCCTCCCTCCAACCGATTACCACCCTTCACATATCCCCCGCTACCACTTCGGAGGAGGCTAAAGAGGCCGCCTTTGTCCTAGCCATCACGTGCACGGAGGCCCGGCATATACTGTCAGACTAAAACTGCCATTCTAAATTTTGCTCGCGCGAGAGTTCACGCCCCTGCATTTCGCAGACTGAACTCCCTCGCCGCACACCCGTCCCGCCACATGGAGCTCATATGGGTGCCTGCCCACTCCGGGAATCCCGGAAACGAGTCTGCCAACGCTTTAGCCAGAGGTTCTCTCAATCAGGCACCGGCAGCCACCGATCTAGGGTTCTCACGGGAGCGCATGCATTCATTCAGTGAACTGACGCAGGCCTGCATAGCCGAGCGTCGAATCTAACCCCCCCCCCCCCCCCCCCCATCCTTCCCTTGACAATTATCATCAGACACTTTGGAGGCGGCTCCAAACACGCCCCTCACCCTCCCCTTATATACGCTCGCGCTATCACCAAGTCCACACAAACCCCTCCTGTACCCTCTACCACCACCCCAAAGCCACTTGGGAGACCCTACTGCGCTCCGAGGACCCGGCCAAGCAAGCCATCCGGGACATGAACGTTTGAGTGCAGTGGGGCCGTGCGGGGGCCAAGGACCTGCGTGTCTGAAACTCCCCTGTGTCTAATAAAGTTTTCACCGCCACCATCGTCGGAGAACACATCCACTTTAGGAAAGTTATAGTAGCCGCCAATCAGGGCTACGAGGGTGAAATAACTACGACCGACCGACCGACCGACCGACCGATTCGTTGGTTGATTGATCGATCGATCTAATTCCGACGTCATCTCAGCCGCACCGAAAATACGGTGGAGCTGATGTTTCTCGTACCAGGGACCAGAAGTAACAAACAAGGAGAGCAAGAGGTCAAAAAATTTTATTTGGCACATTTTTATCCTGTTCAACAGGCTTGCCGTTTGAAGCAAACATCGGGCGCTTATACTTCACAAGAACGAAGAAAGTGGCCCGCATTAACACACCTCTTAGATACATGCGGGATTGCGCCGACTAGCTGGTACGAAATTAGCTCACAGAAGCAGTAAACACGGCTACTCATGCACGGAGCCGCAAGTGACGCCTCAGCTGCATTGACAGGGAAGTTCACAGAAAATAATTAGGACGCTTTTGAAAGACTGCATTATCAGAATCCTCTAAAGTCGCTTCTTAAAACTCAACTTTAGCTTCACCTCACCACAGGAAAGAGCTGCACATATAGCGATAATTAAGCTGCTGAAGTAACTGACACTTTTTAAGTAGTTAGTGCATGCAACACAGTGTATACGTGAAACAATGTCCATTTTCCTTCTTTGTGTCCTTTCTTTCCTTGGACACGCCTCCTTCAGCTGTGGAAGCGCTTTGATGGTTAGAGTTCCTTTGTTATTATCACTTCGGGTAGACGCCGCAACAGTAGTAGCCTGTGTCGGTGAGGTCGATGGTCTGCCTCCAAGATGAAGGTAACGTTGTGGACCAGTTCCAGCTGGTCCGCCGCCTCTTGTTCTCATCCGCTGAGCAAGCAGCGAAGGTAGGCAGTGTCATCTCAAAAAACACATCCCTGACAGTGCCAGCTGCCAGTTGCTCACAGATGCTCCCTCAAAGCGGACTCATTCCCGTCCTCGAACCACGCCACCGCGATCCTGTTATTCGCTGGTTGTCCACGGACGTCTTCGGTCTAGTGAGGCGCTGCCCAACCGACCGGTCACGATACGGTTGCAGAGGCACGCGACGTTCCAGAAAAGCGGTTGTTGAGGCTCCATTGCTGAGAGATGGAGGTGTGATCAGGGGCTGGGGTGACCCGAACGAGGAGTAGCTGGCGTTTCCGTTGGGCGTTGGAAGAGGTCCTGACCTCGCAGTCCAGGCAGACGTGGCCCTCATGAAAGGCTTGTCCGACGGGGACACCCTGGGGCTCCTCTTGAGCACAGTGCTTCCAGGCATCGTCGGAATCGCACTGCGTGACCAGCCTTCCCTTCTAGTGGGTGTCGTGATGGAAGACCGGGTGTCTGGAATAGCCGGCGGCGCCGTTGGCAACGGAGGAGGTGAATGCACCGCCGTCGGTGTTGCTGGTGGTGGTGTTGCGCGGGGAGGTGGTGCAACCTGAGGCGGTGGTGTTGCCCTGGGAGGTGGTGTCATCTGAGGAGGTGAAGTTATTCGAGGAGGTGGCGTCATCCGCGGAGGTGGCGTCACTCTTGGGGGCGGTGATGACAAGCTGTTTCTTTGAGTTAGACTTGGGTCAGGATTAGAACTGGCGTGAGTCGTTGCCGATGCTGTGGTCAAGCTCGTCAGCTGAAGGGACGTTGGTGACGGCAAAGCGCTTCTTCTAGTGGGGCCGTTGTTGTGTACAAAACTTATTTGTGCTGTCAGCATGGAAGGAATTGTCACTGGAACAGGGGGAAATGCCGGAGTCGACGACGGTGGTGTGATCCTTCGGGGAGGGCTGGTCGTCCGGCGTGAGGAACAAGCGTGAGGTGCCGGCTCATTGACATTAAGCGGCACAGTGCTTACAGAAGCTGCGGGTGGTGGCAGCGGCAGCACGATGGGCTTGGTTGGCTCATTACGTTGTGAAAGACCCTTCGGCAACTCAGTCGATGGCGCTGTAGTGGACGCGAAGCTTGTGGCAGCAGAAGGAAGCTTTGTCAGAGGGCGCCTTGGGACGTACGACGTCACTTCCGCTACGGTAGGCGAGATTCCGGCAGGATCCCGTGACAGGGTCAGCGGGGGTGCGTGTTCTATTTCTCGTGAAGGCACTCGTTCTCGCGACGTCGAGTCCTCCGAGAGGTCTGCCACCCAGCGACGTCTCGCTTCGCGGCGCGATGCTCGACGCCCTGCAGGAAAGGAGCATCATGAGACAGCTATTACTATTACTTACTACCGAGGCTAACGCCATTAAAAGTTACAGCTTGGGTTTGGTGACAAAAAAATGACTTTTTACAGCCTAAATTCTAGTACTCTACGAGATTTACGGGAAGTACGTATATATCGCATGCCAACTGCAAAAAAAAAAGATATGTCCGCAAATCTTGTAAGGAAATAGGGAGGTAGAGAAGGTTAAAAAAATCAGGCGATCATATGATCTAACGCGACAAATCTGCCTTAAGAACATTAGTTGTACACTTCGATTTTACACTGATGGCCTTCTCAATGCGTCCTTGAATTTGATTTCGCCGTTTCTTTGTAGTTCTGCTGCTTTGTGGGCTTTTGATGGGTGAAGGCTTCTGGAGGGTGGGTGGATTTATTCCTGGCATTTTTATCGGCAGGTTCTCCAGAGGAGGGACATTCCGGCCCCGATCCCGAAAGGGACTACACTGCTAGCGAATAAAACACGGTACCGGTACTCACCTATGGGACAGAAACGTGGTAGCTAACGAAAAGGGTTCAGCTTAAGGTAAGGACAACTCAGCGAGCTATGGAAAGAAAAAATGATAGGTGTAACGTTAAGAGACCGGAAGAGGACAGAGCGGGTGAGGGAACAAACGCGGGTTAATTACATCCTTGTCGAAATCAAGAGGAATACATGGGCTTGGGCACGGCATGTAATGCGAAGGCAAGATAACCGCTGGTCCTTAAAACTAACGGAGTGGATTCCAAGAGAAGGAAAGCGTAGCAGGGGGCTGCAGAAAGTTAGGTTTGCGGATGAGATCAAGAAGTTTGCGGGATACGGTGGCCGCAGCTGGCAAAGGAAATTGTTAATTGAAGAGACATAGGAGAGGTCTATGCCCTGCAGTGTTCGTAGTCAGGCTGATGATTATGATGATGAACAAAAAAATGAAAAACCTCCACATTTCGGAGCGACCAGAACGTTATGGAAAAGATTAATGCGTAGTGTGCAGTGAATAGAGGCTAAGTGTTCCCTCTAGGACATATCATTTCCGCGAGGTAATTGTCCAACCAACCATTTTTTTTTCTTACTATCAAAGAATATCCTGAAGCGACTAAAAAATTTGGGCCTCATTCAAACCGGCTGTCAGAGAATAGGCCTCATTGGTGCCGCCGCAACGAGGCAACTTCCGACGAGAAACGAAGTATTCATCGCGTCCCCGTTTTCAGGGACTCACCAAAGAAACGGGCCCGCGCACACACAGACCTGGGGGTTCCTTCTAAACAGAGGTCATGCAATCATCAGGCTGTCTTGTACGCAATAGTTCAAAAGGGCTGTACTGCAGAACCTATCTGGGGATGCCACCTTGCTATGTGTACGCTTGTCCCCTTTTACTGAAAAAGGATTCTCTCTAACGGTAACTGCAGGTTTCCGCGCAAGCAATTGCGTCTTCCGCTCTACTTACATGGAAACAATGGCCAATCAAGAGAGGAGCACAGGCCTCACACAAACACGTCACAGTCGCCACGTGATGAAATGCGACTGGTTCATTGCAATAAGTTCCTTTAGAGTGCTGCATGATGATAACACGTACGAAGGGTCAAGTAAAGATGCTACATGCTGCGCAATTCAAAGTATGGTGCTTTTCAACGCAGTTTCCCTGTACCAGAGCTACCGCGTTGGCCCAGAGATTTTATTTCCATGGCTGGCTAGGAACACTCCCCCCCCCCCACACACACACATACACACATGGGTTACACATTGTTTAAAGTGCTCACAAACTGGAGCAACTACAGTCATGGTTAACGATGGGTTCTTAAGCAGTTTATGTTATTGTGAGGCGTGCGTTGGAATTGGCAGGTGCTTCTAAAGCACGAGTCAAGGGATCGAGTTCAAAGTGGAATAGCATTGTATGCAATGTCATGGACAAAGGTTTTAAGGATTCTGATTCAGGAAAAAAATTATTGCTGCGTTGTGTCGCTACTCAGTCAGCTGGTAATTTTATAGAACATGGAGCACATATGTCCCCTTGTGTCTCAATGCTTCTTAGTGACCTGTCTTGCTTGACCGACAGATTTTTTTTTTGCGCGCATCTGCATCCGCGAACGTTTGCCCGTACTGCACAATAACGTTGGGCACGCAGCCAGCACTTCGCGATAAGATTTGTACCGTCTGCAAATGTTCAAAACAGTGGCATTCGGCAAATCCTCTGCTAGAAAAATTGAAATATAAGCTTTAAAGATCTACAACAAGCTTACAGTTGTCTCTTCAAAAGCCATGAAATTGTCCACTCCTCGATAAAATAACAAAACATCAGTGCTTTAATTAACCTGCTCAAAAACCCCTCCGTTCAAACCTCTCACCGCTCCTCCAGAGTTCCAGATCGGAACCGATTCATATGGTGCTGTACTACGATGGAGTTGCAATTGAGAGGGCAACAGTCCAGCACTTTCCGCAGATTTTTACTTTGTGAAGTTTTTCAAGTTTAAGTTTCAGTTTATTTTGAGTGCGCCCACTCTTCATACCCCATGACCCATCTATAGGTTATAGGTAACGTTCTCATAGAAGAGCAGGTGAATGCTGGGTTTCCTGAGACATGACATACTGCGGCGTGAAGGAAGCTATAAACCCCGGAAAATCTACACTGGAGCTTTCAGTAAAAAATAAAAATAAAAATCAGCTGTGGTTTAAACTTTCGTTAACCCTTATGAGAAGCGAAAGCTTCCTTTGCATGGCTACGTTCACAAACGCCAGACACACACTGCCGAACGGATTGTCTCTAAAGCATCGATGAAACGCCCGATGTGGCAGTTGCCATCTGCCACGGTGGGCAGATTGCGATGACATCAGTAGGTCACATGACCTGCCACGTGACACCTGGCACGTGACTGCACTGACGCTGCCCTCTTGAAAACCTTGCGTAGTGAAGCTCTCGCTTCAAAAAACAAAAGCCAAAATCAGCCATGCGGCATTTGTCACCACCCGGTTCCAAAAGCATCCTGCTACCGCCCGTGCTATGTTTACAACCAGGCCAGCACTGACCGAGCGAGTCCTCGCGGTCCGAGCCGTGGCGCTGCAGGAAGTCGAGGAGCTGGTCGTCGCTGGCCATCTCCGAAGACGAGGGCCGACTGCGGCGGAAGCTGCGCCTCAGGCTATTGGAGGGGCTGGCGTCGGGCGAGCTGGCGCTGGTCGTGGCACCCCTTTCGTCCGTCACACGCATGCGCACCAAATCGGCGGGGCCTCGAGGCTGGGCTGCGCTTCCGTCGGGCTCCGCCATGGAGCGCCTGCGGTTCTCCTGCGGCCACAGAGGAATACTATATAGGAGTGGAGAAACTCCCCCGTCTGCGGCGACCAGAAAAGGTCACAAGCCCGCGGCACCACTATCCTGCTGGCGGCCTGGAAAGAAACTACTGAAATACAACCTCACGGCGTGCCCGCTGAAGCAAACACCCGTGTCGTCTGCTTGTCGTCTGCTTTGAGCGTGCGCCGCCGGAGCCGCCTGCCCGGGCGCTGCATTTTTTTTTTTCGCTGCTGCTTCTACGACGCGCCGCATGGCGCCGCTACTGCATGCGACCCCGTCGGCGCATACAATTGACTTTATCTGGTCGCCTGCGCTCGCTCGCGCTGACAGGAGTTTCACCTCCTATATAGTCTTGCAGAGGGGCCGGTAATGCCAAGCTGACGTGTCTTACTGGCGTCAAACGCGCTCAACGCTTTCCTATGCTCTCTAAGTCGATGCGCCACCTGTCCACATTGGTGCCAAACTAAATGCAGGTTGTTGTTGTTAGTGACTATTTATTAATAAAAATAACAACAGAAGGAAAAGATGTTGCTAGCCGCGGCATCTGCCAGAAGAACAAACAGAACGTGTTCAGCACCGCCGCGTCGTAATCAGCAGCTCCAATAGAACACTCCCGTTTCGCCAGGCAGTTCCTGCCTAGCCGGAACGTTGCCGGCAAGCGATGGGTGTTGTACGAGGGTTGCTGTTAATGTCGTGACGCCATCTGTTGGTTAAAAGCTACGCGAATATCCACCTCGATGTAGCATTAGTCGTGTGCTCTTAACAGAGGAGTCGGCTGTCCAGTTTGTCTTGCCCCGTGGCCGAGACCAAGGCTATAGGCGTGACCAAGGCATGAGAAAGGCGTGGATACAGTAATCGAAGCAGTTCCCGAAACGCCCGCTTAGATATACGCGGCTCGTCTTTTTTCTTATAAAAACAAAAATAACTAATTCCATTTTTAAAGAGTACTGCTCGTTGGACGAGGTGGTTCACATTGGTAAAGGATTGAATACCGCTACAAAGACGCCCACAGGTATAAGGGCACGGGCAGGCAGCATGACCTTCCAACTTACTGAAAACTGGAGATGTCCATGTATCATCTAATGACAAGAGCTGACCTGGGAAGGAGCAGATGACGAGCGAAATGAAGGGCCCACTGAACAAGTACAAAAAACTTGACCCTTAGCTTGTATGCGTCCTTCATCCATCTGATGATCCTTGCAGCGATTTTCAGTCCTTTTACGAATGCTCTGCATGCATTCATGCCGCGTCTATCCCCTTCCCTTTCCATCCGAAGTACTCAAACTAGATCATCCCTTAAAAAAGAGCGAATGAATGGCTGGTCGCGCCAGCGCTGTAACATAAAGCCACAAACTACCGTTGCGACTGAGCACCGCGACAAAGGGGAGGGAAGCCCGGATGTAGTTTCAAATGGTAATCCAGGTATTTGTTGAACTAGCGAAGAACGTATGCGTTTTGTGTGCGTAGGACACAACTATTCCAAAAGTATGCCTGAGCAGCTTATATTGCTTCTGAACAACTGCGGCTTTATTGTAAGCTAAGACTGAAATCAGAAATATGCGTCAAATCGAGCCTAACTTCTTGGTGGCCTATATTGGTGCACGTTACAGAAAGAAGCGTCAACTGAGAACAAACGCGAGAGTGACACGGGCAAGCGCTTTCCGTGCCACTCGCTTGCGTGTCGCTCTCTTTCTGTAACAGGCGGTAAATTCAACGTTTGCGCTGAAAAAAAAAGAAATAAAGAAGCGAACCGAAACAAGAACCTTGACGCTACCACACGTCGGCAAGTAGCACCTTTTAACTGGTGCATTTGTCGAAAGAGGCGCTCTTTCGGGACAAAAACTGGCGGTAATTTAGCTTTTGTGTCGGCGCGCACTGAACACGAATACGCCTATATTGGAGTAAAAAAAGAGAGTAAAACAGTCCCCTAGCGCACATCCTTTCATAAAAAGGTATGCGCTAGAGGATAGCTTACTGCCTTTTTACTTTTTTCCTGTTTAGAGTGTGGTTCGAAGAGAGGAAGTTGGCTATGAGCAAAAACCATGACCTGCAGGTCCCAGGGGAGCGCTGCAGTCATCTATTTCTTTCAGTCGCATGTCACTCTAGAAATGAAAGAAGACTCCTGGGCCAATAACTTGACATGTGACCGACGGGCCCAGTTCCACGCGCCCGCTTCATGCTTGGCTCCGTGCTCGTAAGTGGCTTGTTTGAGCTCGCCGATGGAGACTGGACGGCGCGGCAAATAATAGAACGCTTCCATATTTGCCATCCGAGCCACTGCGACTCCGACTGACCTCGACGTGACATCCACTACGCGCTCGCGAATGTTTTATCTGTCTTTCATGCGCGCATGTTTGTCAGTAAGCTATTCTATACGTGACCGCTAGATAATTCAGCATTCTGGAATCGTTCTTCGCGTGCCTTTGATCTCCTCTTACTTCTCAGAGACTTCTCTCCGCTCTTGGGAGTTTTTTTTTCTTCTCCACGTGTCGCGGGCACACAGACGCGAACTCACCACTTACACTCAGATTTCTGACATGAATGTGTGTGGGTCGATTGCTTCCCTACTATGTTTATGTCGTGCATACAGGACGCATTGGCATTTCTTAATTATTTGACGCTGTCTCTTCACGTGCATTAGCAACGCAATGAATTTGGAAGGATGATATTAAGCAGCGTGTTGTTTAGGACTATTCGCACATATATTCTCCCGGTAGTTAGACACTGTACTTAAGACAACATTGCTTGATAAATCACGCGTTAGTTTAGATCGACAAGGATATCAGAACCAAGAAGTGCCCTTTATTTTGTTGTTTCCTGCCGATTTTTGGTTAAAAAAATAAAACACTTCAAGTCCAACTTTCGCGGGCGAAAATTTTGAAAATTGGAAAATTGTAAGATACTGTTATGGAAATATTGAAGGTAATGGTCCATTCTTCTGATATGTAGCAAAATCTTTCTTTTAAAGTGTTTCCAACGATCGCTTCGAACAGTTATGACTGCCATAGAAAACCAATGGGGAACGCTTTTGATGATAGCAAGAACATTAATAGAAAAAAAAATGTAAGACTGCCGTCGAGTGATCTGCGGGTATATTGATTGTTATAGTGACATCTTGCATTATATGAAAAAATTGCTTTCATTAACGGTTTCCAGCTCAAAAATGCCTTTGTCCAGAATTGCTGGGTATATGTTGAACAACAAGAACAACCCATTAGGCTTGGTGATTTCGAAAATAGTTAGTTTAAAAGACCACACATTCCATTCGAATAAATCAGGTCAGCAGCAGTTATCGCCTGACTGAAGAGCAGAGAAGAGCAATTCCCTTTAAAAAATCCCTTTAGGCAGTCTATAGACGGTCCATAGACTTCTGTCTATAATGTCTGTAGACTCTAAAGACAAACCTAGAGAACAGTCTATACAGGCAATACAAACCTATAGACTGTCTATAGACAATCTATAGATTTATGGCCATACACTTTGGTAGACTTTTGTCTATAGACAGACTACAGACTATGAACAGACAAAAAGAAATGTCGATAAGAAGTCTATAGACCATTTTTGTAAGGGATGGTGCACGAACTCATTCAGACCTGGTCGGCGGCCCTGAATCCCCGCCAGAAGTTGGCGATGACGCCGCAGCACTCCTCGAGCTGGAATCCGGCCGGGTCCTCGCAGAAGAAGGCGGCCAGGTCGGCGCGCGCCTGCTCCAGGCTGCGCAGGCCACGCCGCAGGCGCTCCAGCTCCCGCTGGGCCAGCTGCGCCACGCGTTCACATCTAGCACGTTACGAAGCTCGCGATTGGTCGAAACGGTGTGACGTCATCAGAGGCGGGAAAATACGAAATGCTAGTCAGTACTGGCAGTTACAACTGTACCAACTACAAATTAATAGAATAGAATTAAAATAGAAATGGAATAGAAGTTAAAGCGGATTTAAATTGAAATGAAAAAAAGAATTGGAATAGAATTGCAATGCTTTCGCATTACTCGCGCGTACGTTCGAGTGCCCATGACGTTTTTGTTTGTTTTTTTTGCCGCCATTTTACACCACTGCGTCTTCCATATCAGAAAAAGAGAGAAAGCTCTTTGAGAAAAAAGTTGGGAATTTTCGCTACAGACCCAAAACTTTAGCAAACGGCAAATCCGATGACATGCCATGGTTGCATAAGGGGACAAGATTTGATGGCGAGAAAGGATAAGTAGAAAAGGAGTATGGAAAGAACAAAAAGAAAGAAAAGATGGGTAAAATATATTCTGGTCATATATTTATGGTGCATATTTGTAAAGTTGTGATAAAAAAGGCTTTTAAAGGTTCTCAAGAAGGCTTGCAGATATACAAACAGTTCAATGCATGCAACTACTTCGAAGGACGGGGGTACAAGGGACTTGGTTTAATCCGAATTCGCTTAATTCTAACTTCCGCTTCATTCTAAGTGACTGCTTGAGCTCCGTCAACATCAAGTGCATTACATGCGCAACTTTCTCGGGCAAAAATTTTGAAGATTGAAAAATAGTAAGACACTGCAATGAAAATATTGAAGGTAATGGTCCGTTCTTATAATATTAACTAAAATTTTTCTTTTAAAGTGTTTCCATTGACCACATCGAACAGTTAACACTGCCATAGAAAATCAATGGAGAACGCTTGTGACGACGGCAAAAACGTGAATAGAAATATATATATATATATATATATATATATATATATATATATATATATATATATATATATATATATATATATATATATATATATATATATATATATATATATATATATATATATATAAGATTGGCGTCGGTTGATCTGCGGATATAGTGGAATCTTATATGAAAAAATTGCGTTCATAAGTGGTTTCCCGCTCAAAAATACTTTTGTTCAGAATTGCCGTGTATGAAATAGAAAGGCCGCCGTTATTTCGAACCCACCATTATTCGAACAAAAAACTTAAAGGCGATCAAGAGATGTTGCTGTGAGGGGCACTTGCGTGCCTCGATGTAGAGCGCCTCTGAAAATTTCGTCCAAATTGGGGAAGAGTGAAGCGCAGAGAGGGAGAGAGAGTGTGTGGACGCACGCACCTCGAGCAGCGCCTGTGTGCGGGTCAGGAAGGCGTCGTCCCTGGAGGGGCGGGCCGCAGCCCTCGAGGCCTCGGCCTGCAGCCGCGCCAGCCGCTCGGAGAGCGCCGACACGTCGGCGCGCACCTGGTCTCCGGACACGCGGCTCGCCGCCTCCAGCGAGGGAAGGGCCGATTCGTAGCCCTGGCTGCCGCCCATGACCTGCGCCCGCTCGGCTTCCTGCGAGCGGAGCAAAGGGCGCGGTGGTGACGACGCCCTTCTGCGCATCGACAGCGCACGGGGTGCCGTATTTATTTATACGGGATTAATTGCGAGCATACGTGAGGGGCTTATATGTGTTCGTGACCGAACAGTCGAGACCTATAGCGAGAATGCACTCAAGCTACAGTGGCCGCCAGAATGAATCACAAAGAACGCGGTGAAAGCCTGCGCGGATATCTAATCGGCTTATCGCCATCTGCCCCGGACTGCACCGCTGAAGCTGCGCAGTGTACGCCAAAATGGCTGCCATGACGTCACGCGAATACATTCCAAATAGGACAGCAAGCGTCCGCATCCAATAAACATGCGTAAACCGACCGGAACCGTTTTGTTAGTTTTTTCAACGTATATAAAGTTGTTGGCTTCCTGGCTTTGTTCACACCCATGCCTCCTTTGAGCGAAGTCTACTATATGTGAAGCCGTCTCGCCTTCCTTCACTTTAAGAAATAAATATTAGCTGTGTTTTTTCCCGTTGCGAATACACATCTCACATATTACTTCTCCAATAGTTCTTCTAGTCCCTCAGTTTCTCCTTGCCACATTACTTTTGCCATCAGATGGGATTTAACCTCGTTATAGCTTGATTGGGCCGAACTGGCTCCCCATTTTTCATGTAAGGTCTTCTGTCTTGCGATGTCATTTCTACGCGTCCATTTTGTGCGCAGGCATAATGTTGGCCTATGAAATCCGTAAAGCGATCCATTGAGAATAACAACTTCGTGTTCAAATTGATACATTTGGTTGCATATGGCATTGGGAACTACCTTTTGAGGCGTTATTCACGCCGAAAACACGAGGCCCACTCTTCATGCATGCAGTCTTTTTTCATCTTTCTTTCCCATCACAACCTAGCTCAACTTGCCTCTATTTTTTTTATTCTCGATGCTTGGGCGTGTTAGATAGACAAACCTGCCCCAAAAATGACAACTCGTTAAAACGGAGGCGTTTGCAATTGGAGACCATTCCTTGTCGACTTCCTGGCGGACATTTTCTCAGTGCCTCATTTTGAACGCCTTATTTTGAATCGAGTCTGAACACTGTGCGTGCATACTACGCAGGCTTCCTTGCACACATGTTATGGGGTGAACTGTAGGCACATTTCCTTGCACGTACCTGTGCCACGTAATGTAACAGTCCGACGCCCGGACGGTTGGAGCGCAGCTCGGGCACCTTGAGCAGCGACATCACCTGGAAGCCGGCGGCATTTCCTGCGTAGCCTCCCTGCAGGCGAAAGATCAACAGTCGTGGAGTTAACAGGCAGCCCGCATACGGCTGCCCGATATTGACAGTTACGCTCAATCTATCTAATTAGCCCTGTGAAGCGCGCACAGTAGGCGGACTACAAGGCACTATAGTCGAGGCATTGTGTATGCTACCCAGTCGGTATGAAATGCTAACAATATGTTTCACAAGCCAGAACATGTACACCTTTCCGAGTTTCTTTATAGGTGAATCCAGCTAGTTGAAGAAAGCGATTTATGTGTCGATGCGATCATGCTTTTAGCAGAAAAAAAGAATAAGTATAAAGGCTTCTCAGTAATAATCCAAGGGAAGCATAATCGTTGATGCGTGCTAATACAATGTTCTCCGTCGTGATACGACAGGGACACTTAGCGAAAAAATGAAGTTGACCTGTATCGATATCAATGACAGGTAGGCTACTTGCACAGGCGAAAAAAATTCAGGTTGGTTTTATCAGGTTTCACTTTTTCTGTTGTTGCTATCATACATCCTTTTGGATTTCTTAACAGATGACATTATAGAACACTTCTGTTTATTTCATATCAGTTCTGAGACAGTTAAGAGCGTAGTAAATATTTTTTTTTAATTTAGCCGGCTAATAGTTTTTAAAACTGATTTCTGCTAAAGTTTTTCTTGTAGATATGGGAGGTAAAGTTTAACTTTTATTCTTGTAATAACTGGACATTCAAAAACAAAACTAAGAGCTTTGTTGAATAGAAAAATGCTTTGCAAATATGCGGGTATATTGAGTTAATAACAACTTGGCCACCACGTTCAAACTGAAACACACTACGGAGTGGGAATTAAGATAGAGAGAGTCTTTAAAGAATTAAGAGAGGTCTGCCTAGCTGGCCTATCATGCTACTGCACGTTAGGGTGAAAGAGAAGAGAAGTTGAGGGTGAAAACCAGAGGAAAAGGAAAAAGAAAGGATGAAAGGTGAAATCAAGCATACTCAACACACACGCGCACACGCACGCCCACACGCACGTATGCACATTTTTCTCTCACGCACACGTGCACGCATGCACGCCCGCATTGACGCACCAAGTCTCTTTTTCGCTGCACAAGCGGGAACCGAGAGTTATCAAAGAAAAGCTGGAGCTTCTGTCGTCAGCGAATTCTATTGCACATACGCGCATGCGCACTGGTGTGCACACAGTCCCGCTTTTGGAACCGGCGCGTTGCTAGGCACGAGAACTGTGCTAGATAAAGTACAGCAGCGTTGCAAAAGCCCTACAAAGAGCGCGCCTAGAGTATCGATCAATATGGCCCAGGAAAGCTATTGCCGTGTTTCTACGGCACTAAGCTATAAGAAGCAGTTCTTGCTCAACGAAGACAAAAACTTGGGTAATGCTCTATGTCTTCGCTCCGCTGTTTTACACAGTTTGAGGACGAACGACAGAGGCTTGGAATAGGTGTGATTTGGAGCAATAAGATGTTCTTACTGTAGGCTTGTGCGAATAATTGTTTTTGGGTTCGAAGTGAATTCGAAACGAACAATAATTTTCTTCCAATAACTTCGAAGCGAATATTTCGAATACTTTTGCTCCACAATTAAGGCCATTTCATGGAAGAAAGAGTCGCTTTGTCGCACTCATTGAAGCTGTGTTGGTCCTTTTTAAAAAAAATGGCCATCCTAAATTGAGGAAGTCGAGCTACAGGCGGAACCCACCTATTTTAGAGGTCAGAGGTAGATTCGGCGCAGCCGTGAGTATTAGGCGCCCATGGCGGTGCCCGTTTCTGCAATGATTCATTGAGCTCCTTGTGTGAAAAAAAAAAATGAAATGAATTCGTATACGAATCGGTCCCGCTGACGAAAATTCTAGCTGCCTATACCTAGTTCACTCGCCCTTGCGGTCGCTTTCCCAAAAGAGCAGCAGCGCAAGGGCAAAGCTGCGTTTCTTCCAGTAACATCCGGAGCATGCGTCGCGATGGAATCCGAAACTATAGAACACCGTTGGCAGTTCCGGTTGCTGTTTAGCCACGTGGGCCGCACGTGAGGAGAAATACGGAAGTTGTGCCGTTTTATCGCCTCTGATGACACCTTGCCTCCAACTGTTGGTAATAACTGCGACTGCGTGATTGCGTGGCTGTTGCTTTCTGCTGCGTTCGCCACGTTGCCATCCCACAGAAAGCTCCGTGGTTTGCTTCCCAGTCGTATAGTGCAGCACTCGTGCCACACCTCAAACTCTAAATATGTGTAACGTAAGGAGAATCCGTGCACTCACCTTTAAGAACCTCTTCATATCTAGCAAACCCCTACAAGCGCCACTATACGAGTAAGAAAGCAAACCATGCGGCCTGGTTACGTTTGGCAAAGGCGATACGTCGAATCGAAACCAAATGAAGTAATTGTTCCGGAAATGTTATCCACTTGAGACGAATACTTCGAGATGTCAAAAACCAACATTAGTATCGAATAGAATATCGAATACTTTACTATTATACAGAATATTCGAAATTATCGAATATTGGCGCAAGCCAATGTATTTGACTGCCTTGGAAGAGCTCCACAGCTTCTCCAACGCTGCATGCTTTTGGTGAATATAAAATCCATCTAAAATGGAAAAAAAAGAGAAAGCGGTAGCTGTGCGGTTTTGGGAAAAGTAACTGTCTTCGAGCATTAGAGAACAAAAAAAAAATCAACTTGTGAAAAGGCCACCGTAGTGTGAAACCTCTAGACACGATTTCAATGTAAACGAAGCTGACAGCCGCGAATAAGGCTCTGTTTTGAAACTCATCAAGCCCACCTCAGCGGTAAGCCGTTGGGATTTTGTCTGTCTCGCGCAAAGGCCGCGTCTTCAGAGAACCATTCTTGGGATGTGCGCTTTTAATATTTCCCTTTTCTGTATCCCTTGTATTTATTTGCTTCAGTATTCTTGTTGTTTCTTCACGGCACACGGTATAGATATAGGCAGAGGAGAACAAATTGCTTTTCTATGCAGAAATTGAATTCGAATCGGCTAGATTCGCTTGAACGTACAACGGGGCCTATTTGGGTCGCCGAAGTAGATTTCGTATATAAGGCGTTCATTTTACTCCTGCGACGTTCTCTTTTTTTCATTTCCTTTGTCTCTGAACAAAATTCCATTCCTCTGAGAGCTGGCGAAACTGCGTGACGAAGCCTGTAAGGCGGCAAGATTACGAAACCAGAAACGCCCGTGCAATTAGGACGCGGCAGGATGAAATTGTGACCACCATGGAAGCGAATAGAACGCAAGGAGACATCTTCAAAAGAGAGCCCTTCTGTTCTGTTCTAGGTTCACAGCAGCGGAAGATAGATGGTTATGAAAGTGTTCTTTCGACACATATCGAAGCTCGTTAAACGAAACAAAGGAACGTTATAACAGTGTATCCGGAGCCCTCCACTACGGCACCTCTCTCTTCCTTTCTTCTTTCACTCCCTCCTTTATCCCTTCCCATAGGGCGCGGTTCAGGTGTCCAACGATATATGAGACAGATACTGCGCCATTGCCTTTCCCCAAAAACCAATTATTATTATTATTATTATTATTATTATTATTATTATTATTATTATTATTATTATTATTATTATTATTATTATTATTATTATTATTATTATTATTATTATTATTAAACAATGTATATTGGAATCCTGAGGCAACATTTCGCATAGAGACAAAAGGCTACAACAGACGCGCTGCCTGCTATTTCAAAACATGAAAATGCTTTCTACATCTGCTGCCTCGCAGCACCTGACAGTGCTGCGAGGTAGAGCTAAAGAAGCTAAAAATTGTCACATTATAAACTGGGGGGTCACAGCGGTTGCTCGAACATTGCGAAAAATTGCCAGTTGCCGCAAAAGCGTGGGAAACGAGTTGTACACTGGAATCGGCAGATGCGGTAGGTGTAAGTTGTACGGCGACAGGTGTAACGTAATTGAGTGCGCAGCTGTCGTGCCTCAAACGAGGTGCATGCAAGCTTCCGCCCTGTTTTAGATGCAAGCTAGACAAGCACTTCGATTTCCGAAGACGAAGCGCAGACTTCCGCGTCCAATGCACCACACGCGCGACATAAAAATCCCCTCTGGGTAAATATCTCGGGAATATTTATTCTAGCTAAAAACGGTTCTCGCAAACTGCGAGAAGGTCTATGCTTCGGGATTTCTGAACGCTGAATGCAAACCCCCCAGAAACTCCAGATATGGAAACAAGCGGCCGCAGCGCAGAAGACTTTACTTCAAACTCCACCGTCGACTTGAAATATCCACCGCCCATCGATCGACAAAAATCTCTCTGAACCGGAAGATACTTGCTTTTGTTGCTAAAGTATACATGAAAATAAAAACAGCAGAGCGAACGCTGAAAGCGTCACTCAAGATATACGTGCAAGCGGAACTGCTTGTCACAGAATGGAAGCCAGTTCTCTTACTTATCCTTACAAGTAGCACGTGCCGCCACAGTCTATAGGATGCAACGCGGCGGTTGTGTACAAGTGCTCTTTGTTGGTCACTCTGGCACGAGGCAGGGGCGACCGCTTTTTCATGGCGCAAAAACACTCTTTTCTCCGCCCTCTCTCTCACTCCAGCGCAAAACTGTCGGCCTTGTTTTCAGCAAGCACAAGGCCGCCACAAGGGCGTCTTATCTGCACAAACAGGAACAAGACATAAGTGATATTTTACAGTGTTTACAAACTTATCGGAGTTCCCCACTCTTCCGGGGAGTACGGAACGTTGCAGCCGTAACTTATAGGATTGCAAGGCTACTCTACGCCGCTGCAGAAGAAAATAAAAAGAAATAACAGAATAGGCTGTTGTGCACGATCAATCTTTCGAGTCCTATAAACAAACTTTTCCATCGCTATCAGGCTGGGCAAATTGAGTCAACAAGGACTCGTTTTATGGTCTTCAATCTTGCCCTGGTTTTTGTTCTGCATACTAGGTAAAGAGTCTTGAAGGGACATAAACGCTGTGTGCAGGCAACAGCAGCGTGTTTTTATGCTAAGAAATTTTTTTTTTCTTCACAGAGAAGGCATAAATGAAAGATGGATATTACCGAATATACATTCAGGTTTGTGACATCGTAAGGCTCTTTTTTTATTATTTTGTTGCCCAGTATGGGAAATTCAAGGCTTTCTAACGTCTCATGCTTTCCAAGAGCTGGGCACAATGTGTTGTTCTCCACTGTCTTGGCTAACATTCGCCATGATAGCCGATTTAAATATAAAGCACGTACTATGTTGATAGGCGCCCAGTATGCCTTGGGAGAATGCTCTGAGCGGATACACGTGTAGATTCTTTATTTTTGTCTGACTCCCTGTTCTAAACTCTCGAAACAAATGTGGACTTAGAACGACGGCGGGTCGATGGAGACCAGAAAATGACGCAGTGCGCGACTTTGCTCGTAGTTCAACTGTTGGGAAATACCTGGTTTGGTGACAGACGTTTCCTGAGTTGAGAAACGAGCGAATGTTCTTGTTAAAAACGCCAAGTAGCATCAAACGACGAATAAAATGAAGCCAAAGACGAAGATGCATGAACAAGATGTAGAAACTTGTTCTCTCGTCCTGAGCACACATCAGAAACGCCAGAGAAAACAATTAGATAATAAAATACTCCAGAGAGAAAGGAAATTATGAAAGTTGTGGACAAAAGATACATCCAGATCCCTCAGTGAATGTCAGAAAATGCACGAAAACCTAAGAGTTGACACTTCATTGAAGAGAATTCACTGACCGTGCACACGCCACGGCGGATCAGTGGCTGTGGTGTGCGGCTTCCGCGAGATCGAATTCCGGCCGCGGTGGCCGCATCGTGTAAGCGCCCGCGTGTTATGCGATTTCAATGTATATTGAAGAAACGGAGGCGGTTGATACCATACCATACCATACAAAAGCACTCAACACAACACCGTATCGCACAACACCACACCATACCATGCCATACTATATCACACCATGCCATGCCAAACCATACAGAACTGCAAAAAGCTAATGTACCGAGGATTACAGAAGTGAATGAATTAATTGAATTAATTAATTAAAATAAAGAACTGGCAATAAATTTGCCGCATCGCAAAGGCGTTTTCAAAACAAGCAATCTTGCACACAGTTGCTGTTCTCATTTGCTTTGCTGCATGACACACTCGCTATCTGGAGAAGTAGTCTTACAAACGACTGCTTCACTTGCCCATCAACATTATTGGCTAATGTTCATTTATTAAAATTTATTGAGAAATATGGTCAAAATAGGGCACTTACCGAATTTAGGAAGTTTCCAGCCACGAGTATCATGTAGAGGACTTCATGCAGAGCTTTGCAGTCCTGTATTTCTGCGTTATAAACCAACAGAAGCATTTTTCTGTAAGCTTCAAAATATGCAAAACGGCAAAGAACAGTCTTTATTGGGGCGACACAGCCATTGTCACAGTCAGGCACGTATCCAAGGGGGGGTCCGAGGAAACCCGGCCCCCGCCCCGGGCTTCGCCCTACACAAGTGACTCGGGCACCTCCCGAAAAAAATTTCTAGCTGCGTGCCTGGTCACAGTATTGCAGAAAACAAACTTGGTAAAAACCGAATCAGGTTATCAACTATTGTTCCTGCGTCTGTAATTATCGCGTAATTGTGGTAACAAAACATGTAAATACTTTTTGAGAGCTCATCCTTGACTCTATTGTTGATCACCAGCATCCATGCTTTTGCGACCTCACGATGCACGTTGTCATTTAAAAATAGAGTGCAGGAATATGCACAGATCCGCTCACATTGAGAAAAAAATGTGCACAGATACTTTATACGTTCGTCATGTTTACTCGATTATATCCACGTAAGTGTAAAGAAACGACAAGAATTAATGTGATGAACATGCGAGCCTATATCAAAGCGTCGACGTCTTAATAAAACAGATCATTTCTGTGCTAAACTGGCTGCGGATAAGTGAACAGACTGTAGAAACTTAAATGACTTTAGTGACAAGAGATACGTAGACATGAGCTATAATTTTTGTGCATTTCTGACGCTAATACGGGATGCTATTACATCCTAAAAGTTCGCATTGTCATTGCTCTATAAAAATCAAGCATTCAAATGCTACATTACACTTTCAGGTGTGTTCTCATACTTCGTTACGTCGTACATCCGTCCAGGCAATTTTTATGACGAAGATTCCTAACAACACGTATATGCACAAGACTGGCGAGGACGAAAAAATTCACAAGCGGTGAGATTCATGCGGATGAGTATGCATTAGCATTGGTTCTGACGGAGCATACATTGCCGCTGATAGGTTCACATCATGCGAGCGGAGGGCGCGATCCCGTCCACCAGTCACTGCGTGGCAAGCCGTACCCCTGCTCCACTCTCCCGGTCCAATCCACCAATCACAGTGTGACACGTCATACGACTTCCCAACACTCCCAACCCCTCGACTCCGATTGGCGACCGCGGTTTGCCTCTAGCCATCCGCCGCCTATCACCTCTCTTCTTCCCTCTCCTAATTTCTCTCTCCTTCGTCTCCCCTGAAAGGGGAGAGAAAAATTTTCCTCTCTCCGCGTTGCCTCCTGCTTACCGAGGCTTCGCACGCCGGACACTTTCTGCGATAATGGGCGTTCTAATGCTAACGCATTAAAAATGACACATTAGAAATAGTAGACGCAGTAAGACGAACTTCTTTGTATCCCAGTTCTTAACCGAGGCTCTAAATGCAATTGAAATTTTGGATTAGGACATCGTGAGGCAATTTCTACTGCATATGTTTCAGACACGGCTAATAATTAAGCGCTTTCGTAAATATTCGTATAAAATGAAATTTGGTTTTTGAGGAAAGGAAATGAAGCAGTAATTGTCTCACGTATGTCGGTGGATACCGGAACAGCGTCGTAAGAGAAGGGAGGAAGGTGGGATTGAAAGAAGGAAGAGAGAAAGAGGTGCCATGGTGGAGGGCTCCGGAGTAATTTCGACCCCCTGGGGATCTTTAACGTGCACTGACATCGCACAGATCCCTAGGTGGTCGAAATTATTGAGTGGCAGAGAAATTTCGCTCCACTGATCACTGATCTTGGTACGGCAAAGACAATTCAGTAAAACAGAAAATTGGATAGTTAGTATGCACTACAATGGCTCTACACTACATCTGGTATGCATACTGTACTACATAATGAACTACAGGGACGAGAAGGCAAAGCAGGAAACCTGGGAAGTATGCGAACAATGTTAGTACTCCGGCAATTATTTTTTTTTCTTATTCGGAACTGCACATAGCTATACAAAAAGGTAGAAACACGTGGTTTAAGAAAAGAGCGTAAAAAAAAGGAGGCACTTAATCTTTCCCTTAAATGTATAACGCGATAGCGTTGACGAGTCCTTTCAGCGGCCTGGGGTCCGCTTTGCGTATCATTTCGCTGACATGGACACTGTTCTTTCTTTCACCATCACGTAAACTTCTTTCACCGTCACATAAACACAGCCACCGGTGGGGATTGTGAGACCCAGATTGCCCTTCCCGAGCAACCTCTCGCGACCAATAATTAGCAGCCACCTGCCACGATGGGCAGCTGGCCCACAATCGGGTGGGCACTTTTCCACTTTCCACGGTGGGCAGACTGTGATGGCGTCACAAAGTCACATGACCTAGGTGGCAGGTGGGCCACCTGCTTTACTTGACACGCCGACGCCGTGGTTGACACTGTGCGGGACCCTAATAATACTATCACGTTAAGAAAAAGAAAAGAAAAGTTGTGTTCTCGCGTTGAGCAGTACATGTTTAGCGAGGACGCTGCATTTATTCAACATACTATAGTCTTACGTAGATGTTTCTGAGGGAAATAAGGAGTAGATGGGAATGACTTCTGACCTTTGGCAGCGTTTCTTAGGCACTTCATGGACGCCTCGAGCGAAGCAACAATTGTGGGCAGTTCCTCTTGAAGCAAGAGGCTTTCCACACGAAGTCGATAGCTGAAAAATAAATAAATAAATAAACATGCGCCGTCAAGGTTTCATCACTCAGTCAGGCTCTTTCAAAATTAGTACCGCTTTTTAGGCGAGATAAACACTTCCTACGCTTTCTTGTCTCAGGACATAATATGTATATGTAGCGTCGCATACTATTTACCACGCCGTCACTATTCATCTCGAACATCACCATCATCAGCCTGACTACGACCGCTGCACGACGAAGGACCCTCCCATATAGCTCCAATTGTCCTGTCCTGTGCCTCCCATGTAGCCAGTTTATTAATTTGTACATATTAATTAGTTCCTTCATCAACATCTGAATGCTCTTCATCGTGCATGTAGTACAGTACCTATATATATATATATATATATGTTCGTGTTCCGTACTTGCAATAAAGAAGATAGAAGAGAGAGTGTTATCGACTGGGACACGGAAATAATCTTGTATAATCCTCACTAGGCATCATTAGGTCTTAATATAGTGGCCTCAGTCTTAGCATAGCACGACGCGGGACCGCAGTCTGCTGCCGCGGCGACCAAAATGCGGGCGCACCTCCCACTGCGAAGGAGAACTTGCAGAGCAAGCGGATTACTCTAAGCATCATCATTGCATATGCTAAGGCACCTTACTTGCGCTGTCTTGTTGCTTTGCGGTATAATTCACCACGCGCTGTATAATTCATACGCCGTGAATAAAAATGACAGGACGCCTGCCCCGTCCCTAGTCGAATTTTTCATACCGAGAAATTCTGGTAGAGCGCATTTCCTCAACAGGAAGTTCTTTATGAACGTAATGTTTTCGCATGTCGCAAGAAGTTAACTCAACAATCAATATATTCGCAGATCCCTCCTCAGGACGCTTGTAGATTTCTGCCATATATTGCCAGATACGCATCCCATTGGAAGTCTTACGCATTCTATGGAAGTTTTAACTACTCGGCGCCAGCGCAGGACGAACTTTAAAAGCAAGATTTTGCTACGCATCGTAAAGGTAGACCATTCCCATCAATATGTTAATAACAGTGTCTTAAAATATTCCACCGTTGCGTCACAATTAAAAGTAATGTCCAAGAAACCTGGATTTGAGCGACCTTCGCGGATCGGATATCGACGAAATGAAGTTTTATAGCTATAGTGTATCAGGGAAAGTTTCGAAAATTTACGGCGTGGCCATCTGCTCTCATCGTAATTTGACGTAGCCTGGAAATACTGACGAAACCGCTTTGCTATCACGTGATCCAAGAGGTCGTGCGCCATGTGAGCCGCAGCCTCCCCCCCCTCCTCCTTGTCGAGAAGGCCCGCCTCCAAACTAACGGCACCCCGTCCCACCCGCAGCACGCCTCCACAAGTGACACAATGCATTGGCTGACGAGTGAGCACGGCATTGTTCTATGCTATGCACATCACCCGCCCTGCCCGTGCTCATTTCTTCTTCTTCATTTAAGCTAGGATAAAGTTAATTCCACCTTATTTCCTAACCCTTTCTGCTCCCTTCTTGTGTTTTAATGTTGGCCGCTTACACTCAGTGGAACGGCCCGGGACCCTTTATTTTACATTTTATTTCCAAGTCCCACCGTAGTATTTGCTTGCCTAAAGCTAAGCCCCGTCAGTTCCCTCTAAGAGGAAATATAAGCTCAGCAGGAAGCGGCAAACCGTCAGGTGGAGACACAATATTAACAGATCTGCGGGGCAGGCGCAGGACAGGGCTAATTGGAGATCAACGGGTTAACGTAACCGAAATACAGCAGACGGGAGCGTATACAGGCTGGGAATCGGTCTTTCTAAACGGTGGGAAAGCGGTAGCGGCACTACGCCTCCAGCTGGTTCGTCTCCCGGAAGAATGAATTCGTATGAACTTGGTTGTTAGGTCGAAGTCTTCGCCATCGATGCGTCGCTGTCCATTCCCGGAGAGTGCACAACAGTTCCTCACTCTGGCAGGCGCAGGATCCTGGCGAGGAAGGCCTCCGGCGGGGCCAGCTGCCCGGGCTCCCGCTCCAGCAGCGCCGCCTCTAGCGCGGCCGCCGACTCGGGCGCCGGCAGGAGCGCCTGCAGCGCGCGCAGCTTGTCGGCGCTCAGGCTGCCCCCTCCCCCTCCTCCTCCCCCGCGGCCCAGCAGCTCCAGCAGCAGCGCCTCGTCCGCTTGGCCGCGGAGCTGCTTCAGGAAGATGCCCACCTGCAAAGAGGGAGAGAAAGAGAGGAGTAATGGCAGCTTTTTGTTTGCGTGCCTATTCCGAGGGGTTTATTCTTCCCCTTCCTCAAAGCGCAATTTCCTAGACATTTGGGACCCGCCGCGGTGGCTCAGTGGTTAGGGCGCTCGACTACTGATCCGGAGTTCCCGGGTTCGAACCCGACCGCGGCGGCTGCGTTTTTATGGAGGAAAAACGCTAAGGCGCCCGTGTGCTGTGCGATGTCAGTGCACGTTAAAGATCCCCAGGTGGTCGAAATTATTCCGGAGCCCTCCACTACGGCACCTCTCTCTTCATTTCTTCTTTCACTCCCTCCTTTGCCCTTCCCTTACGGCGCGGTTCAGGTGTCCAACGATATATGAGACAGATACTGCGCCATTTCCTTTCCCCAAAAAAACCAATTATTATTATTAGACTTTTTGGAGGATCGGAGAGGCCTTGCCAGGCGACAAATCATGCGTGCCTCCGGCAATAAACAGAATTGCTATTGCATTTTTCTTTCTGCCTCTTTGAGGTGATGGGTTTATTTGTGCCATATGCGCCCACTCTTGTCACCGACGTGAGACATGTTCCACGGCACATGCGCGAATGCACGCAGCATGCATGCGGTAGCACAAAATAGACCTGCGTGCGTTCGAGGAAAGGAGGGTATGTCATTCATGTTGGAAACAGAGAGAAAAGAAATGCGCATAAAATATCCTACATAGGACAAAAAAAGGCGTCATAGCCATCGTGAGGCGTGAGGGAAAAACCGCAGAGAAGCAACACGAGGTGAGCCACCCAGGTCACGTGACCTTGTGACATCATCACAACCTTCCCACCGCAATGTGACCAAACTGCCCACCGTGGCAGGAGGCAGTTAAATTAATGATTGGTAGTGAGAGATTGCGCGGGATCCTGGGTGCCACAAGCCCCACCGGTGGCTGCGTTTGAAACAGCCGGAGCAGTTGCGCATCGATTAACCGCTGCACCACTGCGCCAGTAGCGGTATGAAGACTTCCAGCGATCTATGAATGTAGAGTAGAGAATCGCCAATTCTTTATACAGACATTAACATATTGACGCTATCGTGTCATACCCTTAAGGCGGAGCTTAACAATCCCCTCTAGTTTTTCAACTCTGCCTTCACTGTGCTTTACCTCAACACCTGTCCACTGAGGCTCCCTCATCACCCTCTGAGCCCCCATAAGCATGCCACACTCCAACTATGAAAACCGGGTCACCTCTCGCAGCTCACCTGCAGGCTCCTCTGTGCGTCAAGTATCCTCAGCGGAGCCTCGTCTCCCGATCGGCCGGAGCCCGGGTCGCGCGTCCCTCGACCCGGGCCCACTTCACTGCCGCTGCCTGCGCCTCCGCCGCCGGCGCCTCCAGTCGTGCTGGCGCCGCCACCGGAGCCCACGGCGTGCGTCGCGGTCGCTGGCTGCGACGGCTGCTGCTGGCAGAAGAGGCCCTCGAGGTGCGCAAAGTCCAGAGGGGCTCCGGAACCGGAGTGGCTCTCGGCGATGCGACGCCACAGGCTCTTGCGGCCGCCGGCTAGCACCTGCGCGGAAGAGGCCAGGGAGTTGGGAGAGCAGGGCAGGCTGGCATCCCATGCTTCGCTTGTGCAGCAGTTCCGGTGACAGGCCATTAACTCGTTCTTGTAAACCAGCGCAACGGCTCGAAGCCAAACAAGGAAGGGACAAAACACAGCGCTGAACTAACAACAGAATGGTTTTATTCAGGACACAAGTGCTAAAGTACACCCTGGTATCGCAGAAAAACAGAAAAATACAGAGAAAACACCAACTTCCACAAGGCTAATCATTGTGAGTGTGCGGAATATTTGTCGATGCACGTAATCTAGGATTCCAAGTATTCGTGCTCTTTCTTCGAGATAGCAACACAAGGGGTGCTTATGCGTTCCGTACCTAGCCTTATAATCTCTGACGCCTCAATTATCTCTCTGGTGAGCTGATCTTTGCTTTTTGCTAGAATTTTGCTCTTCTCGAACATTGGTCGGCATGAACAATCACGACAGTGAATCCCGATATGACGGACGGCGTTCTTCATATTATAGTTGTGCTCATTAAGTCTTTCATTCAAACAACGACCAGTTTGGCCGACGTACGACCCACGTACGCCCGACGTACGAGGAAGGGAGCGCGGAGAGAGGGCCAGGCGCATGGGAGCGCATTATTTGGCGTCAGGCGCGAGCAGGTTTGTCTTTCGCTCCGGTCACGTGATCTGGTTACGCCACCACCACCGCCGTCGCCACTCAAGCCACAAACAGAGCAGTAACAGCTGCGCTGCATAAACGTATTTGAGGGGGCACTGTATTCTTACCTTCTCTGTCTCTCCCTCCTCGGCTGATAGCTGTCAAAGCGAGAAAGAGGTATAGGGAGGGATCGCACCTTGTGCGCGGGTATCTTGTTCCAGTTGAGCGTGCGCATCTTGGTGCCAGGCTGCGGCCAGGACGGCATCAGGGACGGCACCGGCTCGGACGGGGGTGCCGGCGCGGCTGGCAGGGCGGGAGCCATCGGCGGCGGGGGTGCGGCAGGCATTGGAGGAGGCGGGGGCGGTGGTGGACCCGACGGGACCGGCCCAGGAGGCGCCGGCGGCGGCACCTGCCATAGAAACGGGCAAATCACTTTTAACTGAAATAAGCACCATTTACTACAGGGCGGTGGGCGTAGTTAGGCTGATGATGATGTTGATGACAACTGGGTCACATTCAAACATGAACACTGCTACGCGTTATTCCTCGAGTTGGGGTACGGCGACATCAATTTGCAATTTTGGTTAATATGCAGGTCGCAACTCTTTTTAGGGTCAGATATGAATTATGTTAGTCGCCCACTATGGTCATCATTATCATCACCATCATCACTGTCCCCATGAGCCCGCTAACATCTCTATCGCCGCAAATTTCCAAAATTTCCTCATCCCATATATTTGTCTCGCTCAGTATAGGTCGCTATAGATAAACGTACAGAAGACCAAATAGTGTCCTGCTAATCGGTGTTCGGGATTTGATCTAGCGCAGTCATCAAAGAAATAAAAAAAAGTAGCATGCAACATCGTAGCACCTAGCAGTGAGCTAGCCGAACCAGGGGTCAGGTTCACGAAGCTTGTTATCACGTGAACACAGTTCGTGATTGACCAACGCACAAAGGGTACCACTTCCTGGAGCTGCATTCGAACTGATACGAAGGCATCAATGGCCTTAAGCGGCCTTCTGATGTTTATTTCAGATAAGCAGTACGTTCAGTTGGGGGCAAGTTGGTACAGATGCATCTTTTGTAAAACAGCGCGAACAACGCCGGTCAAGAACACGAAGGGCACCATTTATTTTGAATACCCACTTCACAAAAGCTTCAGCTTTCATAGGGTAACACAGCTTAAACCCATGGCATGAGAAGCGAACAGAAATTTATTTCTTAGTTTCACCACTTGTTGCCCGCGCTCTGCTTTCGTTACTCTCGCAATCTTTCTTTTCTTAGTATTTTTTTTTTGAGGTAATAATGCGAAAGCTAACAGAAGGCAAACATCATTCATTTTTCTTTCTTTTCTGGCAGTGCACATCTTAATAGACAGAGCTAATCCCGTTGATACGTCCACAGTTGTTGCATTTTAGTGATTCTTACATTCTCCTGGTTCTTAGGGTAATTTTTTGGTTTGCATGTTCCTCAGGTCCAGTGGAGAACAGGTGAGCGGGATGGAGACGCACTTTATGTAAATGGCGTGAACAGCAGGGAGAAATCCCTTGCGTAAACACGACACCCCATACTGACGCGTGTCGCCGAAAGAGCTTTCGCAAACTCAGCCAAATTAAGGTGCCGTCTAGCCCCCGAAAGAGGTAGACACAAGTCGAGGTAGATGGGTCGGGGGTATATTTGTATCTGACCTACTATTCTACGCTATAGGAGAAGCGGACGGGGAGGAAAGAAAGATGTAGATGGTGTAGATCGGAAATGATGAAGTCACTATACAATGAGATACATGCATTGTCCAAGACGATGCACATGGTTGCAAACACACAGGCTAGCACACATCTCACTCGCACATGTTGAAAGCTTAATATCGCGCGCATTTCTATTATTTTTGTTTGCCTTGGTCTCCGCGGCGGCTGCTGGCTCGTGGCATCGACAGCAGCACCTCCTGTTGCCGCCGCTCTCACCGGCCGCCGTGGAATCAGCGACGACTGCCGCGGCGGGTTGTGTGGCAGTGGGCGTTGCAACGCCCGAGGTGACCGCGCCGGCGGCCTGTCCGGTTCCGCACCGGTCCAGGGCCTCGAGACTGGTCTGGCTGTGTTTGGTCTGGCGCACGGGCGTGTCCCAGGCGTCGTCGGCGAGCAGCCGCTGCAGGGCACGCAGAAGGTACGCCTCCCGCTTGGCGCTGCCGGAAGCCCGCGTGGACAGGGCCGTCCATGCCTGCTGCAGCGTCTCTGGGGGACCCGAAGCTCCCGACGGCCATCCGCTCTCCTCGGGAGGTGGAGACGTCAAGCCCGCTGGCACCTGGGGGAAGGAATCTTTCTGGCGCACCTGCACTGGCGCTTCGAGTTGCGTGTACTAGTCAGCTGCAACTATGTTGAAGCTCGTTATAACGATGTTGCAGAGGCCACCGGCGATTACTTCGTTATAGCCCTTGTTGACCGAGCTTCTAAGTGGAATCGTCATTCCTTCGTTATATCAGTTATTTCGTTATAACCAGGTTCGTTATAACGAGGTTCGACAGTAGTTCTTCTAATAGCTACTTATAATTGAGCTGACTGTGCGGTTACGAAGCATACAAGTGGGAGTCTGAAGTAACTGGAACACTTTTGTGATAACGAAGCTCACTGAGCAGTGACCTTCCAGAGTTTACCAGTGGAAAAATTCATCGCCTTATTAGTGCGCCAACCAACTACGCCCCCCCCCCCCCCAACCCCCATATTCCGAAAGTTCTGAACCCCAGAGCAATTAGCTCGCGGAACCGTGTTTCGTTTACCCTTGACGTGAGTGGAACGTGCAGTGCTTTCCGAACGACCCTTAGGAAACGGCGGGCAGCCAAAGCAGTCGCCGAGACGTGCAATGGGGTTCCTGTGTCGCTTCCCGAGCTATAATGGCTTTAGGTAGTGAGCGTCAACTTTGCGAAGAGCAAACCGAGCATGTTTGTTAAAAGACGCCCTAAAGACGATTTTATTAGTCGTGCATTTGTTTCAAGAACTTGCTGTTCAGTACCCTAGGCCATTTCTAGAGCACTTTGCTCAAGCACGGGCGTATTTTTATTTTCCAGAAAATCGTTTCGAAATGCGCTATTGGTATTCCCTGCGACCTCAAAAGAGTCGACGACGTTATTCTTGACAACAGACTAAAAAATTCGCGCCGAGCGGCGAAATCGTAATCATATAAAAGTGACACCACGACCTGCTTTTCATAACTATATTAACCTTTAAGGTGAGAAATGCATGAAAGCGTAACGTTTAAGAAAAATGCTACGAAAAACCAGATGCTGATACCAACAGTAACGAGGCAAGAGTTTCAGGGTGTCAACAGATAGCAAGCGAGATATTCACGTTATAGCACTGGGTCATATGATGCCCGCCTTGGATTGCCAGTTTGCCCAGATGCCTTCTGTATATCAGCGTTTCAAAAACAAACAAAAACTCGCGATCTAGAATAAACGTACTATGGTGACCTACGAAGCTTATTCAACAGCATATGTAATAAGTGAAATTCACTTTGATGTCCCTTAGAGCCCCTATAGAACGATTTTGCAGGACACACGATTTACACTACCACATCAATGCTCGCAACTTGCGAGTGCCGTTAGGCAGTGGGCGCCAGTGGGAGGTGATAGTTCCGTACACGACGCGTTGTCAGGTACACAGCAGCCACCTGCATGTCGACCCAGTAACATGAAGAGCACGCATGGGGGCAATTCAATACTGGTAGTGGCTAAATCACGTCGCAATTGTTGAATAGCTTTGCGGCAAAACTAAGTTGCAAATTAGTACACATTTGAGCTCAAAGAAGCGCACGATTCGCGAAAGGTTATATCCTTGTTTCCCCGCATTGCCCGCAATATCCGCCTTCGATGCTTGCGTAGGTTTTTTTTAGGTTTCAGCGACCGATTAAGTTCTGTCCCTGGCTGCAAATTCAATAAAATATGTATAAATGCGTGCGTACGTCGCCTTGAACGTGAGCAAGAGGAAAACCTGTCACTTTATCGACATTTTAATCTTCGACTGACTTAATAAAGCCACACACATCAACATCTTAACGCTTATAATTTCATCGTGTGATTAGACTTTTGTTTATGTGGCAAGCAAAAACGCTTTAACGACAGAATATTTTCTTGTTACGAAGAGACTCACTGTGGCTGTCATGAATTTCGGCGGAGTTTCACATCAAGCTTAGGTTGTAGCCGACTGTATACAAGCCACTTCCCGTGCCGTGCTCTCACCTGTGAGCCCCGGGCTCTGAGCTCGGCGCGCAGCCGCGCCCTCTCGCGTCCGCTCAGCGCCTTATTGGCGAGGGCCAGCAGCGGCGGCGCCTCGTCGTCAGTGCCGCGAGAGATGGCCAGGGCCAGGGCCGCTAGCCGGGTGCGCTGGGCTCGTAGGGTGGCCAGCTGGTCCAGGGTGGCCAGCGCCCGCCGGGTACCCTCGCCGCCACGCGCGCACAGTGCCACCAGGAGCTCCCACACCTGGCGCCGCAGGTCGCTATTGTTGGAGGCGGCCGCTGCGCGGGCCACACACACACCGAGGCCGACGTCACGCCTAAGCGTCACACGGTCGACTAAGGCAGAATTAAGCATAATTAGAATTTCTCTTCTACCCCCATCATCCCCCATTATATCCCTCTTTCCTATCCCCCCCCCCCCCCCCCCACACACACCATTCCCCGTCAGCCTATGAGTAGCAGGAGAGAGAACTCAGCCGAACTCTCTCACTTTCTTTGTAAATAAACCTCTCTCTCACTCTGACTCTTTTGCTCCCTCTAGTATGATTAGCCAACTCGATCTACGTAATCGATAAGCGGCTCGATAGAAGACTAATGAGCCGCTTTCGAGGGTGGTCTCGCGTTTACATGGATTTTCCCAGTGGCTTAATGATTGACTCAGCTGAATGTAAGATTAACCGATGCTTGTGGCGTGGCATGAAATAGAGACGCACTGGCGGTCTCTGACGTTAACCTTGAACATTCCCCCGTTATGCGTCGGCTCTCCGGCGGCATCTTTGATGCAACGCTTCGATCGTGCATGTCAAATGTTTTTCGCTGTAACTCTTAAGGCAGATCAAAACATGCACAGGCCTTGCGATAGGAAATAAGCAGATTTCAGGCTGTGAGTACGTAGCCACAGATTGCGTCCTAAAATCGCTTTTCCGAGGCGAAAATTCTCTTCGTGCGCTGCTTGAGGCATTGCAGCGCATTTGAGACCGTTTATAGTAAAGTTCCGCCGATCGACATCCTGCACCCGTACCGTCCTGGCGTGTCTGAAGGGCTTGAAATTCATTTACAGCCGAGGTGGAATCTGAATGAGCGTTTCTTACTCAGACCACATTGAAATTCGGTTACCTGTCATGAATTAAGGTTGGTCAGACAAGCGGTCTAGAGTCCAGAATTAGTGCTGAGAATGACAAATCTGCAAATGCATCTTATAACCTGGAAAGGCAGCCACAATATGGCCTAGCCATATGAAGGCAGGTTTCAATCGGAGCGATGGAGGAGTGCACAGAGTACAAGCTAAAATAAATGCCATAAACTTGCAGCGAAGACCAGGGGTAATAACGCTCAGTGATGTTCATTCTGGTCATTATTTTTTTCCTTCAGCTACATGAAAAGTCAGGCAATTTGGGATTAAACGAAAAAAAATTCGGCTGTTAACATTTTCTGAAAAGAAATGAAATTTTCCTTTTTGCCAAGTTTTACTCCTAAAATTTTCTGAAAAAGGAGGATGGTTTATGGGGGTTGAACGTCCCAAAGCGACTCCGGCCATGAGAGACGCCGTGGTGAAGGTCTCCGGAAATTTCGACCACCTGAGGTGCTTTAACGTGCACTGAAATCGCACAGTACACAAGCCTCTAGAATTTCGCCTCCATCGAAATTCGAGCGCCACGGCCGGGATCGAACCCGCGTCTTTCAAGCTAGCAGCCGAGCGCCGTAACCACTCCGTCACCGCGGCGGCTCTGAAAGAGGCGGAATTCCCCGATTCAAACGTCACTGGTATTGCTTCAGTCTGGCTCTACAGTGCGCCATTTCCTTTCCCCAAAAACCAATTAATATTATTATTATTTGCGGCTGCGAGATTCACTTATATCGAAGCCTTAGAGTCAGGCTGAAGCAATACCAGTGCACTGCGCCATTTCCTTTCCCCCAAAACCAATTATTATTATTATTTTCGGCTGCGAGATCCACTTATATCGAAGCCTTAGAGCCAGACTGAAGCAATACCAGTGACGTTGCCGCAAATAATCGGCGTGCTTTTGAAACGTGCTCCGTCTACAGAAAACCACCGTTGCTGCGTGCCAAGTAGAAAAATCAAGTAGAAAAATGAACACTTTTACTCGCAAAATTGGAGTACATATACCAGTTCGCTGACTTCGCGTGCAGACGACCTTAGTAGCTCACTCTGATCCGAAAGGCAAGTACTAAAGAATATGATGGCTTTTTCATCGATCCAAGAGGCAACTCTTTTACTGAAAAAACAACAACAGTAATTAACCGGGAGATTGGGGGAGGGGAGCCTGTGCAAGAAGAACACACTGCATGGTACTTTATTGCGGTCACTGTTCAATCCTGATGTGCTGATTGCTCAAACGTTATCGAGGCGCACAGGAGAAATTTCGATGATATCGAACTATGCACATGCTCCCTTTAGTAATAATAACTGACAATACGGCATGCATATGGGCAGCAACATTTCCTTGAGACGTGTCGCACTTCTGTGGCTGTCACTAAACTTGCTAACGCTGTAACACGTCGGCTGGAAAGACTGATCTAAATTTATGTTCCCAGGCAGACGAAGTCCTCGCACCTCCCTTAGACTAATTGTAGGGTTTCGTTCTTGCCACGTGAGATAAAGCGCCTTTTTTTTCTGCAGCGACTAAACGCTCGGCAAGGCAGCACTTATCGCAGTTAGTTAATGAGCGCTGTAATATCATCTACCTATCTTTCTTCCTTTGAGTGCGCCCAACTGTGCGCTACTATTGTGCTCACAGCTCTGTAGACCCCAGACATCTTTTAATGTCATTTATGCGACAACACGCCTTCCCAGTAAGGTAATTCCGTGATAGCACACTATTGTCGTTGCTGTCATCCGGGCCATGTCCACTGCATAACAAGGCTTCCTCCCAATGATTGACACCTAACTGTGAACTACGTCGACGACATAGTGTCTTCTGTATTTTCCTTTGCATCTACGCTGTTTCATTTACGCCACAATGGCCGCAACTCGCTCAGCAGTAATTTCTATGGGAAGATATTACTGGAACAGAATTGACATGCTTTGGCGCAGACTGACACAAAAGTCGGTTCTTGTCTTACGTATAAGATACGCCTCAAGTGACTTGAAAAGCACCCCCGAAATATTATTCCAGCTTTAATCAGCCAGTTAATCATGCGACAACTTTCCTCATGACGGCGGCGCGGTCTCATCGCGAAGGATACGGACAGATTGTCTTCTTTCTTGGAAACAGCTAAGTTGGCTACCTGCTGCTTTTCCAACACGAGCCATAGTCCAAAGGCCTTCGTAGCTTGTTTTTTTTTTTTTCGAAGAGAAAAACAAAGGGAAGACGAATAAATCTTCGACGATTGTTTTTCGCTAGTGCGTCACTCTCCGATGGTGCCAGGGTAGTCCCTGTAGCTCAGCTCATGCTTATTAATGAGGACCTTCGAGGCAAGAGCGTTTTCTCTACATAGCCCGGTTGTCTTGCTGCCACAAACGGCAGATAACGGCGATCGAGAGGCCGCGAAGAACACGTGCGTCGGGTTCCTTAGTTGACGAAAAAGATAACTGAAAGGAGGCGTTTCTTGAGTGTTATTTGGTTTGCGTGTTGCATGGGCCCTACCTCTGTAAACTTCTGTTACGAAAAACTCGCATTTATCCACAGTGGACAATTCGTCAGAGTGCACTTGTTATGCCATGCATGAGCAGTCTCTGCTGTTCCTGTATTCATATAATACTTTTTTCAGTTAGGCCAAGAAAGTTAAAGTTGTGAGCTAGGTGCTTGCCCTTCCCGCTCATTCTTTGCTCCCAGCTCTGTCGGCCTCGCGAAATGATTCGCAGTCTGTAGCGGAGACGCCCCTAGTCGTAAACTTTCTCGGGCTTTGGGACGGCACGAAAGTTTTGACGTTCCCCAAACAGGGCACTCCTTCGTCCCCGTTTTATGGCATTCCTCTTGTTGAAGGCCGGAAGTAGAGAGCAGTTGGGGGCAGCTCTCCAAGGATACAGAGCCAACAACAAAAAAAAAGTCGCAGTTAACGGAAAATCGCTCCTGTGGGAGGAGATATGAGCATCATGTGATCAGCTCACGTGGACGCAGCTGAAGACAGCAAAGAGCGGAGGAGGATGGCATGGAGAGAGGGAGAGAGAGAACGAATAAGGTGAATACGACGAGAAGATCCCACTCCGCCTCGCGTCCTGTCCCAGGTAAAGAGACGCGACAAGCTTGCGTAGTTCGCAAGCTGGTTATACCGCACCTTCATGGACACTTTCATGTCAAAACAGAAATGTTTACAAACAAAAACAGAAGTACACTAGTCCGATTTGTATACCTTCACCGACGAGTGTCCGGTCTATAGGCTTTTCATCAGTGGTATTGAGCATATGGTCGCGCCTTGCCCAAAGTGCGCCCCACATACTCACCGGTGGCCAAGGTTCGGGTGTACTCCGGGTGCTCCACCACGTAGTCGAGTCCAATGCGCAGCTCCATGGTGTTGTCCTCTTCCTCGTCCTCGTCCTCGTCGTTGTCGTGCTCCTGCTGCTCCTCCTGTTGAAGTTTCTCCGGCGCGCAGGTCGTCGTCGTCGGCGAGCGGCTGCTGCCACCCGAGGCTGCCGCCACGATGTCCGCCGTCGCGGCGGCGGGGACGCACGCCGCGCCCACCATACGTGCGGGTCGCCCACGACCAGCGCTCGACGAGCGCCCGCGCGCTGGGCGCCAAGGACGCCGCGCCGGCGAGCCGCGTCACCGGGGCCCCCTCCGCATATATGGACGCCCGCCGAGCGACAGTGACGGCCACCACGTCTCTTTCCCGAGTGCGGCAGCCGCCAGAAAGAAACCCCACCGACCGCAGTGCGTGCGTCTTGTGCGTGCGAGTTGCTACACACACGCGCAAGCTTGTACATACTTGTGCCATGTGGATAGAAGCGTGTAACCTCTGCGTGCCCCTCCCTACACCGTCCCCCACCCCCCTACCTTTTCCTACACAACACCCGTGCATAGGTGAAACCGCAGTCTGGCGGTGGCATGAATTAAGAAAGCGGAAGGGCGAAGAGATTTGGATGCGCGCTCGGCTCGTAAGCCAGCACGCCTGCCCCCTTTCCCGGTCGACTTCCTCCGTTGCGATATGCGTTATTCGCGCCGGCGCTACGGCGACCTCAGCGCGGGAGGCAGGTCTTCTGTAATGGCTCCAGCGCGCCAGCGCACACGGGAGCAATTAGTAGTCGATGCCAAAGCCGGCAAATTACGAGCAGCTAGCCGCTCGCGCACCGCGCGTGTTGCCGCTGGGAGAAGGAGAGAGCTTTTTTCGGCGAAGAGAGGGAAAATAATGGGGGGTAAATGCGACGGAGGGCAGGGCACATTAAAACGAGCAGCTCGTATAGCTTGCCCGTGCCTCGAGTAAATGCCGCTCTTTTGCGGCCAGTTCTGTTCTTGCCCGGCAAATTCTGCAGTCTGAGAAAAAAAAAAAAACGAATGGCGAGAAACAACAGTCGTTAGCCCTCGGAACACCCGCACATGGAGCGGGAAAATTTTGGGATGGCGCTATCGTTAAGTTCGCAAGGTTCAGGCCCCTAGCGACGAGCGTATAACAAAAAGCGCAGTGACGTCACGGTAGTTTGACGTCAAACATCACGTGATACGTGGAGTTCATCAATCTTATATACGCGTACGCATGGTATCGCAGGTACCAGCGTGCACATGAGGCTACTGGTTGCTGCGGGAGCCAATCACAGCTCAAGCAGTGTGAATAATAAACAATTAGGCTGCACTGCGCGGAGATGGCACAACGTCCGCAGTCACATCATCGGACATTGAGGGCGGAAAGGCGGGATTTTTTTCAGAGCACGATGCCGTTAGGGTAGCGGAGTGAGCTTGGTGAGATGTTTTGATGTAGCTCGAGAAAGGAAACTAAACGCATGCTTGGGGACCTGAATATATGACGTGCAGCGGTGCACCCTTAAAGAAAGGAAAGAAATATAATGTTCAACGTTGAACATTTTGAGGAGAGAGAAAGATTTACAATTGCCAGGGAGATGATGGAAGTTGTAAGCTAGTACATGGCACCAGCAAAAGTTTACAGAATGCGAGTGTTTGGAAACGAATTTATTGTAAAACTGCCCCATGACACAGTCACCTGGTACTGATATCACAAGGTCAAGCATGCAGGTCCGCTCATATCTACAGCCATTTCAGGCTATTTGGATTGCGTGACTGCGCTAAGATGATTTTTTTTTCTGCCCACCCGCACCCCGTAATCTATTTCTGTCGACTGCGGAGTGCATTTGGTAAGCACTTTCAAGCCAGGAATAGCAGCTTACAAATATCGCACGAGGAATATACACAATAAATGTGTCATGCCAATACCCATCTGTGTGGCTAAAATCTCGAGAGTAGCGAAAATGTTTGCCCTGTGGACAGTGCGGCTAGTTATATGGAGTTAAAACGACGTAACAGCGTGCAAGAGGTGACGGACGAGAGTGCGAGGAGCGCAGCCTAAACGCTGCTTTTCTTTAGAATTTTTTTTCGAAAAAAAAAACAAAACATTACACCGGTATGAATACCAAGAATTAGTCCAACAGTCATTCCGCTGCAGTTAATCTCGCAACTGAGCCAAAAACAGACAAACATATTTGGCATCTAACCAGCCTGCCAAATGCTTAAGAGCAATAAACACCACGATCTTTTTTCTGGTTCAGAAAGCACACTGAACTCTGCCTGCAATGTGTACCTAAGCAGCTCCTTGAATAGTCTGAGATAATATTGCCATGTTTGCTGCCTGCAGCCCTGGAAAAGATGGCAATATTGTTCTCACCAGAAACAGGCGACAGCGTGCGCCCCAACGCTCCGAAACTTGTCCTCCCAAGGCCATCTCCTGCACACAAGAGTGGTATTTTCGCTTTCACGAGGGACACGTATACGGGCGGCATAGACGTGCAGACGCATGTCTCGCGCATTTTTGCTCAAAGTTCAACCCCTGTGCCGCACCTCAGGAAGACTAAAATTTGAGCTATAGCTTACTCTACGCTATAAACTGCCTGGTAGAGTAATTAGCATGTATTAAATGTTTTTGAACAACATGCTTTTTCGTCTGTTCACGAATATGAATGATTTCTGGCTCGTCCTTCTTATGTAGGATCTCTGAAGTCTTTCTTCCTGAGAATTAAACTCCGTTACTACGCTATATGTGAAAAAAGAACTAGACTGGCTGGGGGATTTATAAATCGGTGAGAAAACAAACAAACAACAGGTTCGGGTTCATCACCATGTTTTTATACGCGTCGAGCGTTTGGATGTTGCCGGGCAAGCTTGCCTGATGTTACTTGCCAGCCATCGATGTCAGGTTTGCTCAGATCTCAGCGAGAGCTTGAACTCTCGCCTCGCTGAATCCTGAACAAAAGATATATTCAGTCAATCGAATGCTACAGTTGTATCTTCGACATCTTTCAGAGTGAACAACTTTGGGGCAAGTCTCGACACGCCATCTCTACAGTTGCGCTGAACGGTCTTTGCATAAAAATATATAACTGGAAATCAGAATAGCGCTTCTCGATACCACTTTCAGGCTCAATTTATCATTCTGATTCAACACAAGAATTCTTTTCCTCCTGAATAGTATATCGAAGCCTCAATAAAGTCAATTCGTTAGCTGTCAAACGGAACATACCAGTAGTTAATATTTTACGCGCACTTACAAAATTTCTTAACCTGTCAAAATAGTTTAAAACTGTAATATTAAAATACAGAGATTTGTGAAATTAATGCCCAAGAGATTGTGGAATCATTTCCTATTTCAAATATGCACATGATGCTTTAAATTCAGGAAAGAAAATTGGCATTAGCACTGGTGGCAGAATCTGTCAGCAAGAAAATGGCGGAGGAATCGCTGCCAGGCTCCCTGTTTTGAGAAATATTATTCCCTGCGTTCGCTAGCTGGCTCAAAAAACTACAGACGCTGCAAGTGAAGGGAGTTAAATTAGCTTGAAACAAAGAAATGAGTGTAGGTAGAGCATACTACGGGAAAAATTCTGCAAGTTCACAGTGCGCACAACTGGGTGCACATCGCCTTGATAGGCTAAACTAGAATAGCTTGAACAATAATAATAATAAAAAAGAAGTGCTCGCGTTATGAGGTGCATGGCCCACGTCATGCGCGCGAGAGCTTGAAGCTCTGAATAAAACGCGCACGTGCACACTTTTCTACGTGCAGGAATATGACATTGACTGCTGGCATTAATATAAAAAGGTCCTATAGATAAGAGGGGCAATGATACACTCGGACCACTCTATTCGGCAGTTTCCGCCCCAGTGTCTTGTGTTTCCTTAAAAAAACCGCAGGTGCCCGTTCGAGCCAAGGTGGAGTTACTGTGCCATAATATAGAACCCTCGTTGGAGCGAAAACCCGACGACAGGCGTCGTCACACTGGCGTGCAGCCGGATTGGCTGGCGGGCTGTGACGTCACCAAAGCGGAGAAATTCCATTTGATGGACAGACGTGAAGTCAGCACACTGGCAGTGGTGTCACCAGAGAAAAAATCTCACTGATTGGAGGGACGTCAATACTGCTGTAGTGACGTCATAAGACTGGCGAATGGCCATTGGTTTGAGGGAAGTGACGTCATAAGACTGGCGAATGGCCATTGGCTGGATGGAAGTGACGTCTCCAGAACAAGTTCTTCTGTGTGAAGCCTCCACCTGTCTGTGTGAAGCAAACCGTGGCAAATTGCAGGTAGTGTAGGCGAAGTGCTCGGAAAGAGCATTGCTCAGGAAAAGCAGCCCGGGATTCTCAAGCCCCACCAGTCGCTTCAGGCAAAGGCATGAACAGCGCCGAATGCTATCGCATTTAACAGGTAATGGAATTATGTCTCCCTGAGTTCTTTCTTTTTATCGCTGCACCTGAGGACGTGCTGGTGCAGAGAGAAATTTGCCGGCCTTTGCGAATGGAAATCTGTGGAAAAGACATCAATTCTCACCAAGCGGGAGCCTTAATTTCCGGCGACAGGCCGCCGACGACTGCCATCAGCGCCGCGCTGTAACAAATGATCGGACGGCGCCTATGAAAGCGACCCTGGTCCCACGAGCTGAAGCAGCGTGAGGGCGGTTCGAACGACTGCCGCAGAAGGGATTTTGAAAAAGTGGTTCTGTGGTGGCCATCGAATATTCAACGTCGAAATACTAATCGAATATCCGGCTGTCCGATTCGCTTATTTTCAAACAGTAACGTCTCATTGAGGGAATTTTTCCTTTTCCAGAGAATTTCAGCAGTAAAATTTGACGAAAAAGAATTTTTAATGGGTTCTCAGATAATACTAGCGCCGAAATTTTCTCGTTTTTTTTTTAATTTCCAAACTGCGGCAGGAAATACTGAGAGAAATAAGAGTTTTTAGGTCGAATTAAAGGAACTTCGGTTAAGACATGGAATAACACTGCTTTCAAATGCATCCGAAATATTGAGTACTTCACACGAGTATTATTATAATTTTCGAACAGTTATGGATGCTCAGTAACAGGACAATGACAAAGCATCATTCCACAAGAACATCAGAAAGAAGCCCCCGCTACGACGCCACGCCCTGTGATCGGTATGTACTGGAGACAGGACAAGGGAACTTACAGAGCCTCTTCTGGGACTAGCGATGCCAACGTGCTATTGCTTACCTACACGTTTTGTCATGATTGTGTGTTCTTTTTTAACCAATCACGCTCACTCAGCAGCGCGTTCTCGAAAAGCCTGATCATGTGAATGTACCGTAGATAAAACTGTCTTCTATGTTCTTTCCCCTCTTTTACGATCAGTGTACACAATTTTTCTTCTCCCCTTGCAACATATTTGATTTGTAGTCGGATCGCTTCTTTTGCCGTGTTCGGTTCATACTACAATCGGATATTTTGCCAATCGATTCGTATTTCATCCCGAAGCTATGCTATCTATTTGTTTTCTGTTCAGCTGCCAAAATTTTTTTTCCGCACGCCCCTTGTGCTTCTGCTTTTTACGACCAGATGTTTAATAAGGATACGCAGAAGCAACTGAAGAATACGAATGAAAGGTCCTTACGTCCTCAGCTCCATCGGTTTTTCGACGACGCTATTTTAGTACGCTGTAGCTAAAACTACAACGCGAAGACAGTTACACACCCACCTCCTTTAGCCGCCGCGGTGGCTCAGTGGTTATGGCGCTCGGCTGCTGACTCGAAAGACGCGGGCGCGGCGGTCGCATTTCGATGGAGGCGAAATGTTAGAGGCCCGTGTACTGTGCGATGGCAGTGCATGTTAAAGAACCCCAAGTGGTCGAAATTATCCGGAGCCCTCCACTACGACGTCGCTCATAGCGTGAGTCGCTTTGGGACGTAAAACCCCAAAAACCAAACCATCTATAGTTTCTGGAGTTTAACGTCCCAAAGCGACTCGGGCTATGAGAGACGCCGTAGTGGAGGGCTCCGGAAATTTCCACCACCAAGGGTTCTTTAACGTGCACTCACATCGCATAGTACACGGGTCTCTAACGTTAGGCCTCCATCGAAATACGACCGCCGCGGCCGGGATCGACCCCGCCTCTTTCGGTTCGGCAGCCGAGCGCCATAACCACTGAGCCACCGCGGCGGCCAAACCAACAAAGTCATCTGCTTTCCAGCTGTGCCCTAATCCGCCCTCCCTATTTCGACACATTCGCTCTTCCATGGAGTACACCATTCGTACAGCCGAAAATTGCTGAACAAATGCGAATGTATAGATATATAAGCTATATAAAAGGGAACACAGGAGCGCACGGCCTCCGCGCATCGTGAAGCACTGCAGCTGACAACCAAGGGGAATGGGCGGCAAGAGGCGCATGCGAGGAAATAGCATCCAACCATGCTTACTGGTCATGTGCCTTTGTTTCAAATTCTTACCGGCTCCAGGCGGGAGGCCACGCGCTCCCGTGTTCCCTCTCGCGCTGCTTCTACCCGTACACGCTTTATTTTTTCCCTCCCTGAGCGCGGGCGCTGCCTAATCAACGCAGAGACTTTGCCAAAATCGGGCACGCGAGCTCCCACAGTCTCGCATACGCCCTTAAACTTTAGTGCGCGCACAAATTCTCGCTTCCTCTTTTGAAGAAAGATATAATACCAAACGCGACAGGCCTGTCTGCACCGTGCAGAGAGTATCACGTCGTCTGCGCGAGGCCCGTGAAGCAGGAAGACGCTTGGAAACACCAGCAACACGCTTTCGTTTTCTGAGCGCGTCGTCGCCGAAACACCCGAGGCGCGCCCTGTGCAGTCACGACGGTTGGACGGCATAATTTTTCAAGAGCGAGACATATTTCACCAGGCGCGTGCCGACAGCGGGAGGAACGACGCGTGCGCAGGCGCGGCTGCTTTTGGCGTCGCACTCGTTTTGCATATCGGAATCATTAAGCTTGTTTAAGAGCGACTAGCACGCAGAAGACTCTGGTGAGCGGAAATGGCAATGACGGTGACAACTACACGCCGCGCACGATTTGTGTTCAGGTGAGCGAATATATATATATATATATATATATATATATATATATATATATATATATATATATATATATATATATATATATATATATATATATATATATATATATATATATATATATATATATATATATATATATATATATATATATATATATATATAAGGCAAATGAAGTGAGGGGCTCGTTTGACAAACATATTAAGGAAGCCAACAGTCACCGAAACCAAGGTGCATAGGAGAATGTTTCTATATTTTTAAATATCTAGTGCCAATCAATTAGTTTTTTTAAAAGAAAATTACTTATAAAGCAGCAGAAAAACAACCATGCCACCGGTGGGATCCGAACCCACGGCCTCCGAATATCGCGTCCGGTGCTCTACCAACTGAGCTACGGCGACGGCTGTCCAATCTGCTGCTCTCGTTGGTATTTATGTTTATTAACGTGTAAGCGAACTTTGAGAGGGTTCACCAGCGCCACCTTCGTCCATAGCGGCGGACGTAGCATGTCCTGTATTAACGTGTGTGACGTGGAACGTCATCGAACAGCGAGGGCGGAAACTGTGTGAGAGCCCTCTTATGCTACCTATGGCATCAAGACTGCCAGAACCGAGACCCTCGTTAAGCTATTGTCAGACAATGTAAAGTAAATCAGGGGCTCGTTTATTTATTTTTATTTATTTATTTGAAATACTGCCAGTCTCTAGTTGAGACCTTAGCAGGTGGGCATAACACGTATCACAGCAGAGGATAACATTTCTAAAAGCGGCTGTGCGAAAGACAGCTATAAATTAGACAGTTCATATCACAGAAAAAAAAGCTCAAAAGAAGTTGACAGATTTGCTCAAGTAACTGAAGAAAAAACATGCTCGTTCGAAAAAATGAACATTAACATGGCCACAACACATCGTGTACTCCTTAAAATAGACAAAAAATGCAGGAAAATCTTTCTAACCACTCCTGTAGTTTTAAAACACGGCTTCTAGTTCAGTACAAAAATTTGAAAATGAATCGGCGTTAGTTATGGATTCGTCTAGAGGGTTCCATTCTCTTGTTACTAGCGGGAAGAAAGAATTTTTGAAGGTGTCACTGTGATAAGGATATCCGGTTAGCGTATACGCGTGCTGGTTTCTTAATGCACGTTTTAGTGACAGTGAAATGTACTTTGATGAATCGATCTTAAAAGTGTTATTAAGGAGCTGATAAAGAAACTTTAGTCGCGCGCGCTTTGCCCTTGTTGACAGCGTTTCAAGCCTGGAGATTTCAGCTAGTTGTGTTGGTGAGTCGTTTTTTTTTGTATCTGTTGTGAATAAACCTCACTGCTTTACGTTGAATTCTTTCAAGTCGCGAAATATTGGTTACAGACTGAGGAAACCAAACAGTGTTAGCATATTCTAGTACAGACCTAACAAACGTTTTATAAGCTAAAAGTTTAGTTTGTGTTGGCGCAAGACGAAGACACCTTTTAAGAAAGAACAGTTTTCGTAATGCAGTTGAAGTAATGTTGTCAATGTGTTTGCCCCATCTAAGATCGTTAGTTAATGTAACTCCTAAGTATTTGTGTTCATTGACGAAGGCCAGTGGAGTACCATTGATTTTGTACAAGAAATTTGATGGTTGCTTTTTTCTAGTTACTGCAATTGCTACAGATTTCACTTTGTTAATTGACATTTGCCAATCACTACACCAGTCCGAAAGTTTTTACAATGGTCTGTTAAGTATGGCATGATCTTGATGGCTTCTGATTTCTCTGTAAATTATGCAATCGTCTGCAAAGAGTTTGATGTTACAGGTAATGTCGGTGATAATGTCATTAATAAATATAAGAAACAGCAGTAGCCCAAGGACAGACCCTTGAGGAACTCCGGATGTGACTGGTACCGTTTCCGATTGAATGTTATTATACAAAACGAGTTGGGAACGTTGCCACAAGAAATCTTCAATCCAAGCCAAAAGTTCCCCATCACCGATGTAACCCCGTAGTTTTACGATTAGTTTGGAATGGCATACGCGGTCGAAGGCTTTAGCAAAGTCGATTAATATGATGTCAGTTTGGCTGTTTTTGTCAATACTTAAAGCTAGGTCATGCACAACTTCTGTTAATTGAGTAACTGTTGATAAGCCGCGGCGAAATCCATGCTGATGAGGCAATAATAAGTTATTGCACTCTATAAACTCTGTTAGGTGCTTTGAAATTATATGTTCTACTATTTTACATGCGGTAATAGTGACTGATATCGGCCTGAAGTTGGAAACCAAAGAAGTATTGGCTGATTTATGGATCCGAAATACCTTGGCGATATGAAGGAAGCTAATTAAGGAAGATAATTAATGGGGTTTCGGTTTATTGAAGTCGACTGCCTATAAATTCTGCAAGCGTTCTTTCAGAACCTGCTGCGTAGACATTCAAGAAGCCATTTTTCGCAGGTACGATAACTGCATGGACCGAGCCTGTTCAGACGCGTTTCACGTTCTACCTGGAAATAACGTACGAATAGCAAAAAGCAAGCTTGATCGTATACATTACACTCAGTGAATCGAGCACCCATTCCTCTCACTGAGTATATTTTCGAGGTTCTGAAAGAACGCTAGCAGAATTTATAGGGAGCAGACTTTAATAAACCTAAACCCAGTGAAAAGAAAGGAATAACGACGACCAAAAAAAGGTTGTTGTTAAAAGATGTTAATGACGCTTGGCTCCCATACGGAAGCCTTGTTCACTGAGCTGAAAGCCCAAAGCACGAAGCTTAAGTGCGTCGCAGTAATCGCCCTAGGCATCTTGAGTACGCAGGCGGGAGATTACCGTCGTTGCGATTTAGGGTCTTGTCTGTAGTCTGGATCACCAAGGACTCCAGATATCGGCGTGACACAATATCTTTTCTCTTCCGATAATCCCTACTTGTTCCCGGGCGATCCTGTGTGTCTGTGTTTCTAGTAGTTATAGTGGCCGTAAAGGACCTACTCAAGAAAGCAAAATTTCCTGGCGTAGTCTGTAAAATCCCATGCACTGATTGCGACCACTGTTACATTGGCGAATGCGGAAGCTTCGAAAGACGTTTGAGGGATCACGAAAACGACATGACAAACAAGAAGATTGCTTTGAACTCACTTGCGGAACACGTGGAAACAACGACACACAGGATCGCCCGGGAACAAGCAGCGATTATGGGAAGAGAAAAGATATTGGCTGTCACGCCGATATCTCGAGTCCTTGATGATCCAGACTACAGAAGAGACCCTAAATCGCAACGACGGTAATCTCCCGCCTGCGTACGCAAGATGCCTAGGGCGATTACTGCGACGCACTTAAGCTTCGTGCTTTGGGCTTTCAGCTCAGTGAACAAGGCTTCCGTACGGGAGCCAAACGTCATTAACATCTTTTAACAACAACCGTTTTGGTCGGCGTTATTCCTTTCTTTTGACATATGAATCTACTACCCGACCAGACGAGATTTCGCGCAAACCTTAGATTTCCCATTGTTGCTCGGAGCTGAGTGGATAGCTGTGGACTGACTCGTGATTTGAGGTCACGGGTTTCCCTTTTTCTTCCAGCCTTTGTGTAGTGCTGTCCACCTTTCATTTTTCTCCATCTCAGGTTTTAGAAAACCTGTTCATGATTCTTACCAAAAATCGCGGTGAAATTTTAGAAACAATAAAGAAGGAATGCTTAGACAACGAGCTGACAAGAAGAATAAAAAATGGTTGCCTGCTTCGTATTCACGCAATCTCTACATTCTAACGCGGGAGGTCTCGGATCCCTTGTGAGTATTGGTGGGGTGCCCGAGCGACCCCAGACCGCCCTGATTTCGAACACTGCAAAGCACCAGCGTCATTCGAGCGAATGATGGACAAAATATTTTGAGCGTACTCAAGTGGCTGACTTGTTTTCGTTATCTTGATCATGATGTCGTGAAAATTTCGCTGTGATTTTTAGTAAGTATTATTAACATGTTTTCTAAAACCCGTGTTTCTAAATACCAAGTTGGCAGCACTAAACAAAGGGTAGACGAAAAGGGAAAACTTGTGCCCTCGCACCACGAGTCAGTCCAGAGCTGGCCGCTCAACTCCAAGGCTACACAACAACAAAGGGCGCACTGGCAGAGCGTGGGGATCGTTTGTTACAGGTCTGCTATTTAATAAAAAAATTATTTCTCCCCTCTGTATAAAACCATACGTAAAACAGGCAGCCAATCGCTTTCTCTCCCTCTTCATTTCCCTCTTCCCCTGTGCTAGAATCTCTTGAGACGCCCTTTCGATGGAGCTAGACTTTAAGCACTAGGTGAAGCTTTCGCTGCCTTACGCCGCCTGCTCGTATCGCATCCCACCCCTTTTACTTCATTTTGACCTAACCGTACCGACCGAAATCCACGCTGACACCAGTGGTGTGGGCCTGGGAACGGTGCTTGCCCAGTGAAACCTAATAGCCGCACCCTGACAAAAGGTGAATCGAATTATTCGGTGACAAAAAAATAATACTTGGCCATTACTTGGGCAAGTGGACCATCACACCCTTTGTTATCTTCACTGAAGAACGCCAGGGGCGGCACCAGGGCGCTCGTAGTGAGTTAGCGAGAGTATTCTAGTTCACTATAGCGAGAGAGAGAAAAGAGGGGGGGGGGGGGGGTGATTCTATCCTGAACAGGCAATGCCTCTGGGGCATTGCTCCGCTTAACGATAAAATAAATAAAGCTAGCAAAATGGAACGGCAAGAGCTTTACGCACTCGTTTAACAGTGAAGCGGTCTTTACGTGCGGCATTATTATTTAATTACTATGCTGAAAACATGTGTTGTTACTGGACAAGAAGAATATGGAAACACATAGAAATATGCGTATGTGTTTCCTTATTATTATTGTACCGTTAAACGTATGTGTCAGCGCAGTAACAAAAAAAAAATGGAAGAAGGGGTAAGCAGCGCTGGGAACGTTTTTTTTTTTTTTTTCGATGAAGAAAGTCCAGGTAATGTACTGATAATATAGATCCCCCTTCCTAACCACCCGCTCTAGGAGTTATTCACAAATCCACCCCTGCCACAAATCAAGAGCGCATTTTGATGGCAAATTAAGCTAGCAAAGCATCTACGTGTACGAAAGCCACATGCATCTCTTTAAAATGCGCGCTGAACAGCCAGCAGTATTCTAGCGTCACCTAGCCATGATAAAAGAAAGTACTTTACGTACGACCGCGGCCTCCGTGATTCTAAAAAAAATTACAAATCCACTATCTCTGATGCTTCAATTTTATATCACTAGGATTCAGTGCTCACAATAAAAATTTCTCCAATCCAAAATCGTCTTTATAGAGTGGCTAACAAAGATGCAGATTAACGATTACTTTTGTTTTTTGCTTTATTTATTCTTGATTTTGTTCTTGTCGAAATAACGGGCAAATTATTCTACCGTCCTCGTAACGGCATGTTTTGCACGTGCGAGCCGCGTCGTTTTGATCCGGGTGTTGACAGTTGGCTCTCCTTGCCACAGAGAGAGACCTCAGTTTGTGTAAATAGGTAAACGAAGTTTGCTTCAGCAGTGTTTGTGAATCATGCCGCCTAAAGGGAAAACTACAAGATCCGACTTCCTGCAGTGCGGTGCTTGTGATGTGATTGTGGCATCTAAGGATGCTACCTTGCACGAAAGAATTTGTTCACGATGCAAATTCATAGAAGGCGGTGGAGAGAAGCTAGATCACGACTTCATACACGACAACATTTTACACGGAACTCTTCAAGATTACTCGGGTAACTAGCTTAATCAACTTTCTTACTCGATGATCAGTTGTGTTGTCATCACACAGCCGCGTGGTTAGCGGTTTGTCTTGAAGTGGTTTAAGTTTTCAAACCTGTACAAAAATATATCGCAGCTCAATCGGATCCGGATGCATTCATATGAAATGAAAGCGAAATGCCGTTTTTGTGTTCTTTTCAGGGGATGATACGATTTCGCTGCCGGACTGGACGAAGTGCCACCTTTTATACCTCCATCCATCGTGCATGAGGACATGCGGCATAGGGATCAAAGATGTCGTGGAGGTCTGTCTGGAGGGACATACAAGTCTACTCATTGCGTGGCCATCTCTAAATGTCGGTCTCACAGGCGTAGCTATGCACAAGCAGTGCAGAAGCAGCAAGAGCAAAGCGGCGATAGTAAAGAGGCACTGTGGCTCAATTGCCGCCGCCAGCAGCGTTACAGTTGTCCCCACGCAAAGTAATATCAACGAGGGTGATGCAAGCCTCCAAAGGTGTCTTCTAAACCAGAACAGTAAGTGTGGCCAAAATTGACATGATTAGCATGATGCACATAGAGTGTAGCCAAAGTGTTGAACCGAAACCAGCTCGGCTCCCACCGATTTTTTCCGCGTTCCCGGTCCTCCAACATAACAGTCGCTGTGATGTCAGTCACATAAGAGAGGTGGAGGCACCATTGTACTATGCAGTTTTTGTTGACAATACTTGCTTTTCATTATTGCAGTGGGAAGCTTTGTGAAGCCAGGTTCCATGCTTCGCTGTTGCTTTTATGGACAAATGCTGACCTTTGAAGTGCTTGCAACACGAGGCGAAGATGGTTCCTTGTTGGAGAATCCATCTCGGTGCTTGTTGTCCCACAATGATGAGAGCTTGGATGAGAGTATGAAAAGACTTGGAATACGTGAAGAGCTGAGTGGTGACAGCAGTTTTATTGCAACCTCCCCATCTCCTTCACCAAGAACACCTGCGAGGGCAACATCGTGGTCTATCCACAGCCCTATTGCTTTTAGCACACCGAAGTCAATGCTACGACACCAAAATGGAAGGAAAGAAGTGACTTTCCATCGAATCAGATCTGGAACAGATGTCATCGTCAAACCAGCAGCCGAGCAAAGCCGTGAAAAGCCTGTGTGTATTGGGTACAGTCATATTGGAGGTCTTGATAAAGAGATTCGACTGTTGCGAGAGCTCGTTGAGGTACCTCTCAAGCATCCTGGGACATTTTCACGATTTGGTGAGTCCAACTTGTATAAGCACATTGCTTTCGACAACTTCTTTTCTATCTTCTTTTCATCTGGAGCTTATATTGAACTCTCATTTGCTGAAACACAGTAAGCATCTTCCTTTCATAAGGGCCTTCATTTTTCTTTTGCTCCTAATTGGGACTCCTTAGCTGGCAGAAAAGGCTAAGAATCATAAGAGGTTCACATAAAGTACTTCACTCCTCATACCTTTTTTTTTGAAATCAGGTTATCAGAAAAAAAGGGAAATTTTTGTTATCATGGGGCAGTTCATTCTAGATTGGTGCAGCAGTTGTATTTTTTTGAAATTGTGATACTAATTTTAACAAAATGAAGTAAATGTCATATAATAATTAAGTGCTTGGGAACTCACCTCACCACTCATCACGGCTGTTCTTCTGCAGGGTTAAAACCACCAAGAGGAGCACTTCTGTTTGGTCCACCAGGAACTGGAAAAACCATGCTGGCTCGTGCGCTGGCTGTCGAGTCAAAGGCAGCCCTCATTGTTTTAGACGGTCCCCAGGTTTTCAGCAAGTATGTTTCTGCTTTCACTTACCAATGTCTGCCACGCCTAGATAATTTTGCGAAATATTGTGTGGCATGATGTGTAACCACATACGTTCTGCTGACACTCTCATTCACATGTGCAGGTACTATGGGGAAACAGAAGCCACACTCAGAAGTATATTCAAGGATGCTTCTGAAAGGTATGAAACTGACATGAAATTAATTCGATAACCCTTTCTTGCCTGAAATTGACATGAGGTTCAGATCTGCTATGCTTGTCTTGTTTCCTTCCTATAAAGGAAGCCAACAGTCACTGAAACCGAAGAAGCGTAGGGGAATGTTTCTGTTCTTTCAGTTTGTGGTGTTAATCAGTGGGAAATTAATAGTGCAGTCATTTTATGGCTGAAAGATAATTAGTAAGAAAGTAGAAGAAAAAACAACCACATGCCTCCGGTGGGATCTGAACCCACGACCTCCAAATTTCGCATACGGTGCTCTACCAACTGAGCTACGGCAGCGGCTGTCCAGTCTTCTACTTCTGGGGGTATTGGTATGTTTCATGTAACCTAACCTTCAGAGTGTTGGCCACTTTTCCTTCCTGCCAGAGAATGTGCTGACCCTACTACACTGAGAAGTTGTCTCACTGGAGCTGCTGTTTATTTGCCTGCATTCTTTTCCTGAGCTCTGTGTTGTTTGTATAGCAAGTCTGTTTTGCATTTTTTTTATTGCAACAGCATGCCTTCTGAAATATGAGGAGACATAATGCTGCCACTTTATGTGCAGTCAGTATGCAGTGTTATCAGTTCTGCAATGATACATGAAAGTGCTGGTTTACCAGGTGTGAGCATGTGTCTTCCTGCAGTCATTTAGTGTCACTGAACATGTATCGCATCCAAAAATAGTGTGTTACATTGTCCCACAAATATATAGATTATTCAAAAATACCGAAGTCCTTTTTTTTTTTATCATCTTGTAGAGCACCAAGCATTCTGTTTATAGATGAAATCGATGCACTATGTCCCAAGCGAGAATCGGGAACATCCAGTCAAGAAGCAAGGGCCGTGGCCACTCTGGTGTCCCTCATCGATTCATTGCCAGTATGTCTGCTTCTGTCGTCCTAGCTGTAGTGGGGGTTGAACTATCCTGCTTTGTACTATCTTGCGTTTGGCCATCTTAGTTTTGTGAAACCAAGCACATATGCACTGAGATTCTCTGTCTTCTTGCAGCTTGTCGAAGACAGGTGGGTTCTTGTACTGGGTGCAACCAACAGGCCAAACTATGTGGACCCTTCTCTGCGCCAGCCAGGTCGCCTTGACCGTGAAATTGAAATTGGTGTTCCGACAGCTCAGGGAAGGCAGCAGGTAATGCTACACATTGGAGCCACCTACTTACTGAAGCTAAACGACTCCTGTGCATACATCATCAAGAAGTTGCAAGCTCTTTACATGCCGTAAATTTGACAGGTGTGCTTGACCTTTCTCGTGAAGTGCTAAACGGTGACCAGCTGTAACCCATATAACATGCCATGTACATCCTTATTATGGCAGCTGTACATACCACAGCAGTGCCACAAATCGTGCGACAAAACAATACACAAAATGTTTGAAACAAGTGTTCAGAGGAAGCATCCATGATGGTCCTGTTCATGTCATTTGCATGGGTTGGAGCTCAGTCTTGGAGTATATTAGTGGGCATAGTAGTATTTTAGTAATATAGAGTGCATTCAGCATTACATGGCTTTTCCAAGGACTTGCCTGTAATCTTTTTCTGCAGTTAAATTTTGCTTGTACTAGGGAGATAATTATAGTTGCATAGCAATATATATGTTGTATTCAAGAAATAGCTGACAAAAAAGTATTTTCTCGTTAGTTGTAAGTTGTGGATTTTCTGATTTCGTGCAGATCCTCCGAAAAATATTGAGCAATGTCAATCACTCACTGAGTGATGAGGACATTGGCGAAATAGCAGATGTTGCCCATGGTTTCACGGGGGCAGACCTAGCAGCTGTGTGTGCTGATGGTGAGCATCTGTTTTCATCTCTCGACACTGAAACTCTTTCTGTCTTGAAAAATGGCTGGCATATTTCACCACATTATCATTATATACAAACCAGCACCTTGGTTTTCCAAACATGACAATGTTTCAAATGCTGCTGCATTGCAAAGGTGATACAGCTTCCTGTTTTTGCTAAAAATGTCTGTTACAAACCTGCATACATATTGACTTCAATGTCGCATGTTTCAGTGACCACAACTTTGAATACGAACAGCTTTTTCTCCTTTTGTGGCTTCGGCTGCTAAGCGAGTTGTCCCTCTTTCTTCTTCTAGCCGCCCTACGTGCTCTTGAAAGAAATGTTGGTGGTAGCAGTTTGAGTGACGCTGCTTTGTCCCAGACTGTACTGCTCACCAAACCTGATGTGGCCACTGCTCTGCAGCAGACAAAGCCAAGTGCAATGCGTGAAGTTGCTTTAGAAGTTCCCAAGGTAAGTATGCTACGTTTGCGTTGACACAACCATTTGGTGAGCTTAGTGCTGTGTGTCTATGTTTATGCGTTATCTCTGACACATTTTGGATGCCGTATTGAGTTGGATTGCAAAACTAATTTATGAGCTATTTCAGCCTGGCATCATCTGAAAATTACCATCTGTACAGTGTCTGCCTTGTACAAGGCACTGAAGTCATCTGACTGCTGTTTCTGCACCATTTACTTGCTACAGTGGCAGGAGATATACAATTTTGTTTTGTTAGAGACTAAAAAAAAAAAAGTGTTCGGGTGATGGATTCCAGAAGGTGGTTCTGCCATTGTGTATATCTTTTATGGTTAATCTCGTGAAGCACATCCGTTCTGCTTCATACCGCATGAGCACCATTCTGCTTTTGCCGGAAATATCTTTCTGCATGCATTTGTGCAGACCATAAAATATTACTAGCAACAGCAGCAGCAATCACATCTGTTCCATAGTGTTCTTTTCTCTTTTTGGTTATAACTTATAAGCAGGAATGCACTGCATGATGTGCTCAGAGCCCTAAAAAACTTTGTAGTTTGATTGCCGCCATTAAGCTGCTCAGCGGAACACAAAGTCAAGCAGTCGACAACCTGCTTTATTTATTTTGCAGGTGCGCTGGTCTGACATTGGCGGCATGAAGGAGGTGAAGCTGAAGCTGCAGCAGGTTGTCGAATGGCCTTGGAAGCACAGGGACGCTTTCATCCGCCTCGGGGCCACACCTCCAAGTGGAGTGCTCTTGTACGGTCCGCCCGGTTGCTCAAAGACCATGATCGCCAAGGCATTGGCCACAGAGAGTGGCCTAAATTTTATTGCCATCAAGGTGAGATTTCACGTCACTTCACATGAAGTTGACACACTTTTAGAAATGCAAATTTTATAAAATGCATGCTAAGTTATATAGAGCAGCCCTTAATTTTTACAATTCACTTCTCAGTTCATTCCAGTGAAGTTGTTAGCTTCATTCCTGCAGCAGCTTTTTTTTTTTTTTTCCAAAACCTATTATTCATTTATTGTAATGATGAGAAATGTGTTCGAGGTCTGTTTATTGAATAACTAGACTGATACAATAACGCATCTTATATGCGTAAAAATTCTAGCATATGTCCCCCTCAGTTATGCAACTCACACTTTGTTTACAGTTTGTGTTCACAAGACAAAGCAGCCGTGTTTTGCACTAGTTGAAGACATGGACGAGAATGACTTCTTTCAGGTGTTTCAACATATCTTCCTTTTTTTTTTTTCCTACATCAATAAGCATAATATATATTCCTTTAAGCACCAATGTCACTTTAAGGAAAAGGAAAGGTCACATGTTTTCAAGCCTGCCGAGTATGGAGGGCATTCAAGCATAGCCACGCAGTTATAAACAAACAACTGCTTCACAGAAGGTGATGTGTAAGTGGGGACATTTTGCTTATAAGCAACGATGCCATGTTTTTTTTCATGTCTAGCCAATTTTCTCTCCCAATTTGGAATAATTTTCTCAAAATAATGCAGGTTCATTATTCTGCTTTCCGGAAGCCATTCTTCCAGATTTACAACTTTGTTTTCAAAAAAGAAAGGACAGTGAGCATAGGTTTGACTTGCTTTGACATCATTTTTTTTTGTTCACCGCACCGACCATTTTTCATGTTTTGTGCCTACTTCAAGGCGCTTTACTCGCCGTTCGTGTCATCTGGTGGGGACTTAATTTTTCAAAGCATCTGTTTCTCGTTTAGATTTCCTTGGCTTGTAGATATGCCCCTCAGGTATACTCTAGGAGCAGACGACGTGCCGCAGTTGGTACTGTTTGTACATGAACTAATAGGATTTTCTTTGGTAGGGCTGCTGTAGAAACGGCTATGCATTGTACATTTGCCTTATTAGCGAGGGTAATGCACCTTTAGGAGCGCGGACACCCCTCTCCTTAGGGAGGAGCTGGGAGATGCCCGACTAACAAATATTTCTAGGGATCATATCGACGGCAGACACGAGAGTGGCAGGATGAGAAAACCCAGAAATTTGGCAGAATGCTGTGGCATAGATTCCTCAAAGGAGTTGTGTAAAGCATTGTGATGTTGTCGTGTGCACCACAGGAAGAAAACGAAGGAAAAAGAAGCAATGTTCATAACTACCTCTTGGAAGCCTGTTTAAGGTGGCATAACTCATACTGTCTAAGGTTGACACTTCCATGATTCTTATTACATTGACTCTCCCTTGTACGAATGAGAAGTCTTTTTGATGGTGCTAAACTGTTTTTTTTTTTTTCTTTCAGGGTCCAGAACTGTTTAGCAAGTGGGTTGGTGACTCTGAGCGAGCAGTCCGAGATCTCTTCCGTAAGGCCAGGGCAGCATCTCCTTGCATCATATTTTTTGACGAGATTGACGCTTTGGCTGCACACAGAGGAAGGTGAGTTCATAGTAGATGTCACTGGTATTATTGTTTTACTACTTTAGGTCTTAGCTTTTGAGTTATACATAATGCTTTATTGCTAGCAAATAGAACTGTTCTTACGTGTGGTATCATAACTGATGAAACATATTCAGATTTAGAATTCACGAAAAGTTTTTCATTTGCCAAGTTCCGTAACTCATGCTAAGTGTGCAAACATTGCAATTCATATGGTGCACAGCTGGCGCAACCTCGCAAAACATCCGATGTCAGAATTAGGTATTATAGAGACCCGAAACTGAGCAGTATTGTCACGTAAAATTACTTTACGTGGATTTTCTTGTTGCTAGCATATTCAAGCAGTTTACAGTTTAGTTTTGAATTTTAGGAAAACCACGATTTTCTTGCTCACTTTGCGCAGCACAAGTGGAAGCAGCAACGTTGGGGATCGTGTCATTGCCCAGCTCTTGACCGAAATGGACGGCATAGAGCAGCTTCAGGATGTCATTCTAGTAGCAGCAACAAACCGCCCAGACATGATTGACCAGGTAGGACTTGCCCTTAGCTGCATACAGGATGCTACACCAGAAGCCACAATATATGAAGAGCATGCACAGCCCATTTTTGCTTGAATCTGAATGAACAACTATGTAGCGAGCTATGTAAAGGAAAGTAATAAGGGCAACATTAAGAGAGTGGAAGAGGGCAGAGTGGATTAGGAAGCAGACATACCTCTGTGATTTCCTAGCTGAAATCAGGAAGAAACGAAAATGGGGAGGACTTGTGGTGCATAGAACGGATAGCCAATGGTCCCTTAGCATAATGGAGTAGATTCCTAGAGAAGGGAATGCAGAGGATACGGCAAGGAGTCGGGCACATTATGAAGCTTGCGGGGATAGGGTGGTCGCAGCTGACACAAGACAAGGTTAATTGGAGGTTAATGGGAGAGGCCTTTTTTCTGCAGTGGAGTTTAATGGCATGATGATAGTGATGATAGCTGTCAAATATGTCTGCGGGGGGTGGGGGGTGCGCATGCATTAATTCAGTTCTTGTCCATTGTACTCAAGCCATCGTGCATTTAATTAAAACTTCTGAGAATGCATATTTGTTGAGTGTTCTTTATTATTGGTTGGTTTATGGGGGCTTAACGTCCCAAAGCAACTCAGGCTATGAGGGACGCCGTAGTGAAGGGCTCCGGAAATTTTGACCACGGGTTCTTTTAACGTGCGCTGACATCGAACAGTACACAAGCCTCTAGAATTTCGCCTCCATCGAAATTCGACCGCCACAGCCGAGATCTAACCCGCATCTTTTGGTCAGCAGATGAGCGTCACAACCACTGAGCCACCTCCACACCGTTATGAAAGGACTTGTCTCGATATTTGAAGAGCTTTACTCGCCATGAATTGATGCACTATCTAACTGGAGGTCATACTGAATATGCTTAAGGCCTCTAGCCCCTAGCGTCCTGCAATTCTGCAAAAAATTGTGGCTTTGAGCATTTTTTGAGCATTTTTTGCAGAAGTATGTATTATTGGCCACAGTATGTTGTTGTTAGATGTTAGACAGCAGTCGGAACGACAGAAGGATGGGAAAACGACTAATTGACCTTATTTCACAAGTATAACTGCAAGGGGGAGTTTGGAACCTCAGGAAAATTTCAAAATAAATACAAATACAGTTATAATTGGACCTCAGACTGTTCACGCCAACCATAGCTGTCATCGCCATGCTGCCACTGGAGGTTTTTTTTTTTTTCTTCCTGCCCAGTCCTTCACCCATTTACTTTCTTTCAGTTCCCTATTCCACTTTACTTCTTCAGTGCCTTCTTTTTGTCAACGGCTCGCACAACCTTCACTTCACTTTTACAGCAACCCATTTGCCCTTTGTGCACCCCAACACGCCAGTTGCGCTTTGCTGCTAGGTCATTGAAAGCCGACTTCCCCTAGCAGTTCAGTAACCTGGTGGCAAAGGTCGCTTTAGCTACCTTGAAAAGCTGGGAAAAATAATAATTCTGACTATTTTCGTACCTTAGCTGCCGCGGTGATGTGGTTATGGCGCTCGGCTGCTGTCCCGAAAGATGCAGGTTCGATCCCAGCCGTGGCGGTCGAATTTCGATGGAGTCAAAATTCTAGAGGCTCGTGTACTGTGCGATGTCAGTGTACGCTAAAGAACCCCAAGTGGTCGAAATTCCGGAGCCCTTCACTATGGCGTCCCTCAGAGCTCGAGCCGCTTTGGGACGTTAAACCCCCATAAAAAAAAAGTTTCGTATCTTAGTTCCGCATTTAACGTGAGGTGCGTACTGAAGCATGCGATCTGAGGAAAAAATTTTGTGTTTTATGGTGCAAATATGGCGTCATCTGGGTTCTTTCGAAAGTAAGAATATGGCTACAAACGAAGTTCTGCTGATGTATTGACACGCTTGCTTCCCTATGCACTCAGGCAAGCTGCGTGTCAAGCGTGGCAGCTCTGGCAACAGTGCAGAAACATCCTTCTGTGGGTAGTAGTGGCCTTCAAAAGCAATATTGCTAGTAGCGGCAAAAAATATTGTTAGTTTCGAGTAATGCCCTGCATTCATTTTGGGAGCTTCCGCCTGTTGTGGTATTGGGCTACCCATGAACAAAAGTGAACATCAAGCAGGTGTCAGACATCTGTAACAGGACTGTGTCCCGCTTGCGGACACGACCGCCACAGCAAATGCAGCATCGTGCACTAGGGAATCATCAGAAAAATCATTTAGTCACTGTGAGAGCACTCAATCAAACAAGCCCCATTCTTCAACTGAAGAGGATATCAAACATAACTTGACACCAAATGCAGCAGCCACCTCCAGTTTTAATTAAGGTAAATTTGGATTGTGTGAGGCATGTTTACAATAAAAGCTAATAACTATTTGATATCATCTGCAAAATATTGTGGGTTCTTTGTTCCTAATTTGCACAATTCAAAATATTGCACTGTACAAAGTTGGGAGCTTTAAGTGTGTTTGTCCATATCAGGCTGTTTACTCTTTCCCTGTTGTCAGAAAAATGGCCATATTTTGTGGGCTGGCATTCAATCTTTGGTTCAAGAACTAAGGGTTTAAAGTTTAATGCACCACATCAAAATTAAGCCAATTAAACACACTTTTTAATAATTTGAACTTCACTGAAGTGTTTCATGTCTTATAAAATTTTATTAGAAAAATCAAGGCTTTAAAAGAATTTGAATGAAACTTGCAAAGATATGCTTGTATCCAAAGAGGAAAAATTGTAATGTAACTGTCTGCCTAACTAATAGCAAATACGTCTGAAAAAAATCACAGTTGAAGCTCATATAATTTTCTGGCTAGAAAACAGTCATTATAGGCCCTATAATTGGGCGTGCCATTGGGTGAAGCAGTTGGGCAAACCCTTTGCAGCACAGATAGTATCAAATCTTACCTAAGTGATTTGGAAACCTTACAAACGAGACTGATAACTTCGATAATATCAGTACACTTTTCGAAATGGCGACTGCGTCTAGCAAAACGGGCCCAAATAAGAAACTAATCGAGGCACTGCCTCCGATATTGTGGGCTGGCTTCTCAGGTCATTTTCGCCCTCTGAACTAAAGTCGGATGATGAGGCAGCATACTCAGAGCCACTGCTACCTAGATCGTTGACAGAATTGACTGTGGACGCAGCTGAATCATGAGATTCACTGCGTTTCAGGGCACGTGCTACGCTGGCAGAGGCGATCATTTTCAATTTGTATGCTTCACTGTTTTCACAAGGGGTTCTAAATTCACAAGAGAAAATTAAACTGTAGTTTTCCAGCTTCAGGGAAGATGGATCAGACTTTAAAAGGCAGAGGCCACCTTACTGTACCATATTCATATGTTCTGCTGGGATGCCAGCAAGTATATACAAGACGTTTTGCATTGTTCGTGTGGCATTCATGGTCCCTGCTCACACTTATGAAGAGAAAGGGCTGTATAGATGGTATCCTGCCCCTGTAAGGACTGGGTATGAAGGAAGGAGGCATCCTAGCCTTTTCTCAAATATCTTTACAACAATGAACTGTAGCACTGTGATGGTGGCTGTGAAGTGCTTCCTATTCACCAAGAGCGAGCAGATTAGCATCTTTAGATACTCGTATGCAACGGCACCTTGAGAACATAGCTCTGTGCCACTAATGATGACAGCCTGCAATGCACAGCAGGGTAGCTGGCAGCCATCTGCAACCTCAACATTTCCCGACGACTCAAAATCAGTGGGTGACACATCGCATACTTGTGTAAAGCAGCTTTCTGAAAAAGGCCAGTTATTTAACGCACCTGTAGTTCCGGAAACTTAGCATACTCTGGTTACAGTATAGCTGCTGGCCGCCAACCAGCAGAGATGCTTCTTTCATTTATACCAATTCGCCTTTGTCATTTTATGCCACTGCGGCGGCTCAGTGGTTATGGTGCTCAGCTGCTGACCCAAAAGATGCGGAATCAATCCCCGTTGTGGAGGTCGCATTTTGATGGAGGCGAAATCCTTGAGGCCTGTGTATTGTATGTTGTCAGTGCACATTAAAGAACCTAGGTGGTCAAAATAATCCAAAGCCCTCCTCTGCACTCTCCCTCATAGCCTTAGTCACTCTGGGACGTTAAACAAAACCAAACTTTATCATCTTGTTTTCCTTTCAGCGCTGGATTTTAATTTTCATGCATTGCTGCATTCTGTGCAGGCACTTATGCGACCTGGAAGGCTGGACAGCATAGTCTATGTGCCTTTGCCCGATTTCGACACGCGAAAGGAAATTCTGCACCTCAGCCTTTCAAAGCGACCCTTGGCAGATGATGTTGTTCTTGAAGACTTGGCACGTAAAACAGAGGGCTACTCTGGCGCAGAGGTGAGAATACTGCTGTCATTGCTTTAACAATGACAGCCATTGTTAGACCATACGTACACAAGGTCCCAGGCTTGCAAAGGATCCTTGAGCAGTGCGGAAAAAATTAGCTGCAGTTTAACTACTGCTGAACCGGGTTAGAGAGCGAAACCTGTGGTGTATCGGGCAAATAGGCGCGGCTTGGCGTCTGTAATGTTGAATGCGTCCTCACACTGGATAGGCAGCATGCCCACACTGCCACCCCGCAGTTAAGTTAATGGTTGATTGTGAGAGGTTGGTCACCCAATGAATGCTGCGGCCTATTGCTTCAGTGCAGCATGTCCGCCACAACCTTGTCAGCGCTAATGCATGCGGCCCACATCTCTCTCTCACCACCCCCACATACCTCAAAGCGTGATTGAGGTGTCCACTGACCCAAGGAGCCAGTTATGGGCTCTTCCTTTCCTGATAATCATCAGAGTCTAGGACGTTATCAACACCAATGCCAATGAACATAATGAATGCCGACAGCCTATAGAAACAGAGGCGAGCGCTCGGTTTTAGCGGTGGCAGCTAAGTGACGTCATAGCTGTCACGTGGTTTTTCCTCGGTTCAAGGTCAATCTTGTGCACACAGCAAAGAAGCTGCGGAGGGCAGTAGTAAAGCTTCTGCTTTGAAATAAAAAGTGTCGTGCCATAGTTTCAGGGTTTAGAAACAACATCTGCATATTAGTGGAGCTAAATAGACATACACAAGTCACATAGGCATGGACATGTTGAATCATGTGGCTGATGCCAGATTCAACTTTTTCCTCCACAGCGTACCATTCTAATTTGCAAACCCTGTCTGCTTTTGAAAACTGAGGATGTATAGGCGAGCTTATTAGCATGCAATACCATGAAGGTATCAACCTTGAATGATGGGCATGCCATAAAGCTTAACTGAGTACTCGAAGGTTAACAGTGGCAGCCAACAAAACAGGCGAGTGCCTTAGTCGCACTGTTAGGTTTGCTACAAATCACTGAGGCATACTGAAGTGTTTCATAATGATGTTTGTATTTTGTAACCCACTAAACAACCTGTCAATTCCGCTCTGTTTTCGGATGTTCAGGAAGAATTGAGGCCGAACGCCGATCACCTGAAATTCTCATTGACAACGATTGTTTTGTTAATAATTGTACTGTATAGTTGTTCGAATGATTGTTTGAAGATATGTGCTTACACTGTAATTTAGTTTGTAACCACTGCTGCCTTGTATGGGCCCCCAGGCACCTTTCAAGCTGTCGCAGAACAGCTTTTATGCCTGGGGGCCTTCAACCTCGAGTTGAAAATAAATGCATTGAATTGAATTGAAGGCATTGCGAAATAGACAAAGCAGCAAAGGCTGCTCTGGTCTAGATGTGCAGCAGCAGTGAATAAATTAAATGTATGTTGCTCCGCACGGTTTCCTTTATATAACACTTCAACACGTTTAGGCATATAAGGAGTAAGAATTAAGATCACTCGTGAAACATGCAAAAAGGTGCATTGTCAAATTATTTATGTACACAACACCACTATGTGAGGCTCTTAGAGTGTCATCACCTGTCATTAGCAATTTTACTGGCTGAACTCATAAAGGATGCAGTGCAGTCAGCTGAGACCTAAAATAGTACCAGCTTTATTTGTCTGCAAGAATGTGGCTCCTGCTAAAGACACACATTATTTGGCAACAAAAGCACTCAAACAAAATGCTACAGTATGAAGACTATATGTCTTCAGCTGCACCTAAAACACTGCATGAAACAATGTTTGGCACTAACTGTCGGGCAAACTTGCAGACCCAACAAGCACACCAGCTTATTTCGCTTTTTACAATTGCAAGTCATGACTAAGACTCTTTGCTCATGGCCAATCAGGGAAGTTTCTACACAGTACATTGCTCTTCTTTGCATAAAAACACACAAAATGAGAATTAACAGCAACTAAAAACAAAGTGAATGCAGGTGCCAAGGACATAACGGAGCCTTGTCTTATTGAATATCGAAAGACCAAATCAGCTCCCACATTTTGCACAGTTGCGTTCATCGAAACACCCCTGCAGCTCGATACATAAATGATTACTGACATAACTAAAAACAACTAAAGTGAACACAGGCATTGCGGGCTTAATGCAGTGACTGTCCTATAGTCCATCAATTGTCCACATTGTAGTTTGCATTTTACGCACTTCTGTTCATCAAAAACATAGCTGCATGCACACTTCATTCCATTTCTCGCAGAATCGACGCTTAGATATGCTTTTTATCTTTTTTTGCCAATGGAGAGAGTCTTAAGGCATTTGTTTAATCTCTGGAGCTAGCATGGTAGCACGGCACAATTTGCTTATCGCAGCTTGATTTGGCTCTTGACAGGTTGTGGCAGTCTGTCAAGAAGCGGCACTGTGCGCCCTGGAGGAAGACATGAACGCCACGTGCATCGAGGGCCGCCACATGGAGGCAGCACTGAAGGTGGTGCAGCCACGCATCTCGCCAGAATCTGTCCAGTTCTACGAGTCCTACTGGGCATCATCTCATACCAGGCATACGGCCAAAGAAAGCTAGGCACTGCTCAAGTTTTTATGTCAGCAGGAAAACCACTGGACAATTTCTCCAGCACATCTGGCTCTCGCGCACAGCCTTCGGTCAGCACTTCCGGACCAGTGCTCGTCATGAGGACATCGTCTTCTATGCGCATGCCCACTCCACGAAACTTTGCGGCCACTTTGGTGTTGCCCTCCGGAATGTAGATGCCTGAAAACCGAAATGCATCAACAATAAAAACTTTGCAATACATTTGTTGTATATGCGTCAACTCAAAGATGTTCCGGAAGTCGGGCAAGCCGAACGCCTTCCGATTATTTGTGCACTCCGCCGCGCCAGAAATGATGCGTGTAGCACGAGTGACAGGTACAGAAGCACCACATTCGCGCCCACTTGCGTCCTGCACCACGAGCATGCTCAGACCGGTTGCGGCATACGTGCTGGCACAGACACTTAGGAATTGTCTGCAGTATGAGCTGTAGTGATCATCGCCGCCGGGTGTGCTGTCTTCCGAGAGGCCTTTGTCAGAGATATCTTTCCATAGAAACGCGTCCTCGGTACCATCAAGCGCGTTCGATATCCCGCATTTCTTGACAAAACAACCGGCAAGCTCTTTGGGAACGCTGGACCAAGCGCCCGTGATCTAAATGCACAGCGTTGGTGGAGAGGCCCGTGTCGGGCGACAGTAACTGCAGGTTCTCTCTGCCTCATCCAGGCCATGTAGCAGTGCTTGATGCGGCACCTATGTTTTCGGCAGCTACGATTACTCTCCTTTTAAAGCAGTTGAGTGCTGCTTTCGCAGTCTCGATACCATGCAAGGTGTGATCATCCTGGGCATTGCGAGGTCAGATCGGCGTAGTGATATGGCGTCGAAATCAAAACTACCGACCTATGCCACCGCTAGAGAGCACCTCCTCTCGCTGAAAGCGTGATGGCGATCACGCTCGATAATAACGAAACCGGAACTACAGATCTTGCCCGAAAATTGTTCGGACCCGCATATAATACAAGGTGGGAGTTTGACATGCTAAAATCTGTTTCAAAAAAACCTCGTATTATAGGCGGGTTTTTACGGCATATTTGAGGGTTTTTCAAATTCATAACTGAGAAAACAGGGAATTTCAACCACTTCTGTCAGCATGTTCCAGTGTTTCTTTCAACTCTTCACTTTTCATGGCTTCATGTTGTTGCAGGTTAGTATGCTGCATCTAGAAACAAAATTCCACCGTTGACCAGATTCCGAGATAGTGCATATCGTTCATAGGCTCATCATTATGGAGAAAAAAACGATAAAATGATCGCAAATTCTTAGATAAGCACTGAGAGCACTGTAGGACACACCATTTCTGCTTTCGTGCTACTTTCTTCATCATCAGTGGCAGCTGTGGCAACAGCGACATCATTACATCAGCTACAGGAAAGAGGCCTTTCCTACTGCCCTCGAGTTATCCATGTCCCATACCAGCTGCTTTCTCACTGCTTTCTAGCACATTTGAAACACCGAGAGGACAACAAAAGCCTGAGGGCAGAAATAAGCTTCATTTGTGACTAAACATGCTCCATCATTTAGCTGTCAGTGCAACCTGCTTGTTCACCGAAAAGGTAATCTTTTCGGTGAACATCACAGTCACAGCCATTGCAATAATTGCAGTGAACACTCATGCAAAGCTCAAGGAAACTGTTACCAACCTGGTTCCACTGTGAGTACACATCCTGGAGCAAGGCGGAGGCTGCGGGGAATCAGAGGCGTGTCATGGACGTCCATGCCCAAGTAGTGTCCAACATGGTGCGGGCACAGTCGATGAGCTTCCTGCATGCAATTCATGTGCTCATGGTAAGTGTCCTGGCTCAAGAAGACGTGTTACAACAAAGGTGCTAGTCACATGGAAACTTTCATATTTGTGTTGAACGGCACCCAAAACAGCAAGTGATGCTTTTAAATACACTACTACTAAATTGCGGCTAGCATCGGCTAGTACGCAAGTGCGACTACTGGCCTTATGGTTCGGCCTTGTGCAAATAATGCATTGGCTTGTTCTCGATGATAGTGTCCAAGCTAAGGTGCAAAGATTGACATACTAAACTAATAGAGCCAAATGTATATTTCATAAAATGTTGCACACAAAAGCTTTGCATAGTATGATGTGGACAACTGATATCCGCAAAAAAATTAAGGGGATGCTTCAGCTTCGCTTTTAAAGGTATGAAGCTATAGCGTTAATGGCTCCCTTCAGTGGTTTCTCTTCACATACAGTCGCTATTCTTTGTTCATGTTCATATATTCATCACAACTCAGTTTCCACATTCTTGTCTTTGAACTCTTCCACAACGCCATCTCTTGGGGCAGCGGCATACATCAGATCACGGGGGTTTTTTGGTGGCCGCTGCTGGTCGGCGCCACTATGCCACTTCAAGCAAAGAGGATACAAAACGCCAACATGCACCCTGCTACTCGCTTAATTACTATTTGTGTTATAACTTCTCTAATTACACACATACTCATTAGCATACACTCCCAAGATACCGCTTTACATGAAAGACCGTACCACCGTACACACACAAAACTCTGCTTGTTCCTATGTAGGAATTTCTTGTAAGAATTATCGGTTAAGAAAACGGTTTTAAAACCAAAGATATGTCTATGGAAAACAGGGACGCAGATAAAATCAGCACTGGGAACATACAAAACATTCAAGCAGGAAATTTCCAAAGAAAATATCTACGATAATTCTAGGACAAGCGCTTCGCTGTTTGAAGCCAAGGACGGGACTATTTCGGACTAAGACTTACCAAGTAAAGTACCAAGAAATAGGCATGTTATGCGGTTGCATGTGGAGGGGAGGAGGAAACGGCCACACACTTGATACTTTTCTGTAAGGAGCTTCACCATAAAGTTGACAGCAACGGGGCCGATTTATTCAGAGAATTAGGGTTTAAGGAAGGTGGAGTAAAAATTAGAGTTTAAACGGGTAGAAATGACTAAGCAAAGATTATCCAACTGGTGGCGAAAATCAAGGCAAGAGTGAAATTTCATCTGCACTCAGCAGAAGGTGATGGAATGGCTCACACTAAAGGCAAAGAGGAGCGTGTCGCATCTCCAGTTTAAGTACAAATTGTATTACGAGTCACGGCTAGGTGGCGTGAGCCGCTGCCTGATTTAAAGGGTTCAGCTTTGTCCATTCAGCCATCCAGCATGAGCGGAGATCTGTCCGCAGTAGCTACTGTAAAATGCTCCCAGGAGTCGCGCGCACTCTGCCTCCCATGATCTCCCGATTAGCGAGGCAGTCGCGGCACACTTCACTCCGTTCTCTGCGGCTGCTGCGAAAGTTCCGCACGAGACAGATTATCCAGGCCAGCCACAGTGCACACAACCATATCTTCCTGATATCCGTGCCTCAATATGTCATGAAATTAAAATACTTAAAGAGCTGTGCTCAAGCTTCACGTTAGGGAGTATCGTAATGATCGATGAACTTTTTCTTTATGGACAACCAATAATTTTATGAAGTTGTTTGAGACGTGCACCACCCTTTCTGTTTTCAATTATTTTTATTCTAGACATACATGTGTGACATAGGCTTCTAGCTACAATGATGATGCCGCTTTTTTGCGCTGAATGGGAGCCTTAACGCTAGCTCTTCAAAAAGCATTTTTAAGTTAGGTTTACATGAATATTTTAATATATAATTTGCTTTTCTGGGTCATAAGAAACCTCTGCAACTTCTGAACAAATTCCTATGAATGAACTGTACAGTTATTTCACATTTTCAACTTGCATACCAGAAGCACTCCAAGGCATAATCTAGACGCAGAAAACTATGGCGTTTTTTTCATACCAGTTATCAAGAACTGTTTGAAAACTTACAAACATATTCAAATAGTTCTAAAAAATTTTCAACCTGCACCATTTAATTCGTTCAGCAAACTGAATAATAGGATATTCAATTAAGTATTCGAAAATTTCGAATATTTGCATACTTCTAGCCTCAACCACACACTGCTCGATTGCACGAGGGCAAAGTCTTGCAGCTAGGTGTGTTGAAGGACAGTGCCAGAGAGAAGCACTTGTATACACGTTTTTGCAACAACTCATGCAAAAGATTTGTGCTGAACATATGACCACACTAACCGTTTCTGCCAGGCCTGTGCAATGCAGTTCCAATGATCATATCACTCGGCATGCATTGATATGTTCATCAAAAATCGTTGGTCAGTGCATAATTGTGCACTCAAGACATAAAGGCAGACTGTGATGTATAGGTATACGGAATATGCAAATCAGTACTCAAGCCAGCAGACTGGGCACAGAATCTGATTAAAGATCAAGTCTACTCGAACAAGTGCACAATATGCCAAGGGACTGCTTTTTGTTATTCTTCACACCTTCATCCGATTTGTCACTCCTATGAATGTGCATTGCATTTGTACATGCAAAAGATTTGCTCCAATGCCTTGCTTATTTCATGCAATAGTTGGTGAGTGACTGGTCACTAACAGTGCACAAACTGCAGTCAGTTGCTGTTATCCGCACCAACAATCTCGCAAGGTGCCCCTATGAGTTCTGTCATCTTGTCGCACTTTCTCGATACTTACATGCAGTGATATGGCCAGCTTTAGGAAGAAAAGCAAAAAATTTTTTCTGCCCTTACCACTGAGTCTTGGATACTTTAATGTAATGCAGGGAAAGCATACGGCAGCCTGTATGGTCTGACCTAACATGTGACGACAGCAACTGTCTCATTTGTCTTCAAAATTGTGAAACTAAGCACAGGCAATAATTTTTTATTGCATGTGACCCAAGAAAACGCATGGTTTAACAGCTGCACCCTTGCTAAACGCACACTACTCTGCATACCTGTACAAGCTCAGAGTCTGGTGTGCTGGGCGACAGAATGCCAGCTTCTCGTAGCCGATGTCCCAATTGGGCACACATGACGTGGAAAAGGGAGTCAAGTGACATTGGCTCATTAAGCTTTCGCAGCAGCAACTGCTGTACATCCCAGAGCAGTTCATATAGCTCTCGCTGGCCAGGCTCGAAACGGCCATTGATGGGCCACGTCCTTGTCAGGTCACTGGTGTAGCCATGAAGCTCACAGCCTGCGCAACAGAAAGCAACATTTAGCCTATTGTCAAACTCCAACTCCCTCTACTTTGCACACTTTGCACATACTAAGCATAGGCGAAAACAATCAATGCCCTCTTTGAGTACAGTGCTGCAACTTTCCTGTTTGAGAAATGGTTGCAGACCAAATTATCACATGGGCTGTACTGCAACACTAATGCATTTTTCTTCTTCTGCTTGACATAAATGTTGATGCTTTGCATATAAAATATGCAACATCTCAAGAATGCCCATTGTATGAGTTTCACCAATTTTTGTGAGTTTGATTTTGAGTGCTATTTCATACAGCTCCGTGATTACATATTAAAGTTACCATCCTTTCCAGGACATGTCATATATTTAAGACTTTCATATGTGCAACTCTTAAAGATGTACAACCTGTACACTCCAATTCACAGTGACATGGAGCATGAGGATGGCAGGTAAAGGGATGATTGCAGTTCACAACAACGTCACAACATAAGCCCCAAATTCCAGGAACACTGAAAGGAACTAAATTTAACCTTTAGGGAGCACCAGGCACGTGATGCTTAGCCAAATGGACTGTGGCCGCAATTCATGTATTCCACATTGGCATGAGAGCATCTAAGCATAAGTTCCATATTTTTGCTTGTTTGTAAACATGGGTCATGAAAACATTTATGTCAAAAGAGGGAAACAGTACACCTAAGCAACAGAAGTCACTTTCGGCTTTACTGAGGCTTTCTCCCAGCAAGTTGAGTTTTCCCATGTGAACAATGGTCTCCTGGTGGTGAGCTCAAGAAAGGTTCCCACAAGGGGTTACTTAAGATAGAGATTAATGCAGAGAACAGTGTCCAAGTGTTATTCCTAGCAGGTCAGCAAAGACGACATAGTCACCTAAAATAGCCATCGTTTGCAGGTTTAACACTAAATTTTGCCATCTGCAGGGTTTGCCCAGGACAAAGCATTAGGTCAACTTCATATAACTGAATTGAATGATGTACACGTAACTTAAAAGAAGCAGCCAAACAAGTCAGTGTGTCAGAGTTAAGTTTCTTTGTCAATTACAGCTGTATGCCGCACAACAGTTCGTCTGCAATTCTAGCGAAATGTATTTCAGCTGTGTTTGCAGGCTGAAGCTTTTCTTCCACATGGCAGTAAAAATACTGTTTTTCCTTTTTTAACTGCTAGAATCTGTGAACCTTAGAATAGCCCAGGAAATTGTAAATTTCTTTTCTCATGTTCAATGTATGTTAGAAGCAGCCATACATGGCAATGAAAATCCTAACGCATACACTCGTCAGAGCACTTATCAAAATGACAGTGTGAAGAGGCAAATAGCATACATTGACATGGCTTTTGTGCCAGCTTATTTATGGTGTCAACTTATGACTTCATTCAGCATTACAGGTATGCCAGCGCAATCATATAACTAATTTGTTAAAGCATCCGTGCTTCCAAGCTTTATGTATGCATGGAAGTTTGCACTCACCTCCATCCATCAACACAAGTTCACCATCCAGGATTCGTTGGTCATTTGCCACATAATGAATAATGTTTGCTCGTGCACCTCCAGCGACGACCGGTGGGTAGGCAAGTCGCTGGGCACCACGTATACGACACTCAAACTCCATCTTCGAATGCAGCTGCGCTTCAGTTACCCCAGCGTGAGATGCCCGCATCACTTCTGTCATGGCCTCGCAGGCTACCTTGCAAGTCTGCCTCATCAGCTGCTGTTCTCCCTCCGACTTGATCAGCCGTGTCCTTTGTACGAGCAGGCGAGGAGATTCCACCGCAACGTTGCTCTTATTCTGTTCAGCAAGCCGCCTGAGGATTGCACTTGCCTCTGGTTGGCTGGGTGCATTGTCCAACCAAAGGGTTGTGGGGTACTTGGCTTTCAGAAGCTTGCCAACGTAACTTTCAAGCTCTTCTAGCTCATAAGCGGCGTCAACTCCTAAAAGATCTACAGCACCCTGAGGTCCGGCGCATGGTCCGTCCCAAAGTTCGGCGTGCGCATCTCGCTGGGGCACAAACATGACCGACTTCGGCTGGTGCTGATCTGTACCTGTGTGGATCACCAAAGCACTGTCCGGTTCCTGGAAGCCAGTGAGATACAAGAAGTCCGAGTTCTGGCGGAAAGGGTATGGAATCTTGTCGGACATGTAAGTCTTCGTCGCTGATAGGACGACTACTGCATGGTTTTTAGTAGTCCTTGCCCCGGGGGATCCAGAAACGGCACACAGCTGCAGAATGCCGTCGATGAGTTTCTGCCGCCTTTCGGCGAACTCTTGGCGCTTCAAGCCAGGTGTCAGCTCGCCTTCCTGAAGAAGGTGCGGGTGTGTAGACGCCGTCGGCTGCCCGTAATGCCGAGGTTGCCGCGCACCGCATTCGGGCTTTGTTGCCGTTGTCTGGCACAAGCGTAGGCCTGCAGCCGTAGCTCGTCCTGAAATTGAACCCGCGTTTAAGACGGTGTTTAAAGCTATGCTAAGACAACGCTGATGAATGGGTGTTTACTCAGCGGCATTGGCGGGTTCAGAAAGGTACAGTTTCCGGTCTTAATATACGAAATTTACCAGTCGCCACATGTGGAACTTTGAGACTTGCAAGCGAGAACATGTCTTTCAAGTAAGCTGCGCAACTACAGGTCATAGGCTTCAGCACGGGCATACTTACTTGGCAGTCGCGTCGAAATGGTACCCCACATCTTAAAAGTGCTGGACGCGTTTCTCCGTAGGTATGCTGTCGAAATCAGTTGAGCCAAGCAGCAAATAAATAGCGCGGTCAGAAACTGTCTCCGTTGCTCCGAACCAATGCAAGGCGAAAATATGCGGCAGAATACGCTGGCGAGGGCAGCATTACATATTTTACGCTGACGACGACTTTCTTGTTAGTGCCACGTGGGCTCTAATTAGAATATGTCTAATCAAATACCGCACTTTCCACACGCCTCGCTACCTAACTATTCTGTCTCCCTTTGAACAGCGGGCACATCTCAGCTGACGCTCGAGACGCGCAACACGTGGGCTTTCTTAAACAGACGTTTTTCGACAGGCGTGGCTAGGTGGCGCCAGCAAGCTTCTAAAATAGCTGACGGCTTCCGTGGCTCGAGGTTCAAACGTGTCGCCCCAGCCAGCCCCCGGCGATCAAACAGCGTGTTGCGCTGTTGCGCCGGATCGAGCGAGATCAGTCGGTCTGGCGGTCTGGCTCGATTCACGAGCACCGAGTGGCGGGCGAGACGAAGGCTCGTTTGACGGCGATCCGCGCGCACCGCTGCTCTGCTCTCGGCAAGGCAACTTTACCTGGTGGTGACCGTGAACTGGGAAAGCGCTGACTACGGATTTTGCGCCAGGTAATTCGCTTGCAAGACTTTTCGCCACTTTCACCTGTCTAGAAACTTTTGTTCCTGCAGCCACGTGCGTGGGAGGAGATCTCCCACTTCTGGAAGATAGGCGCGGAGCGGGACTGCGAAAAAGTGGATACATACTGAGATAGATTGAGACAATGTCTTGTTTAGAAATTTTCTCATACTTCTTAAAGCGCTCTGGAGCAAATCAGTAACAAGATTAACGTTGACACTCAACATTTTTGGGAGAAACTCCCAACTTAGGGCACGTTTCACTCAAGGGAGAATCCACCTGAGCGTAGCTTACATTTGTAGCCACATCGCTGCTCTAATAAATACGGAAAGAGACTGCTAAAATATTTTGAAGGGTTCATAAAGACATCAGTCTTGCTGAGTATATTCTGGCCAGAAACCAGCAGAAACATAAATATCTGACGGCTGTGTCCCAGCGCAATACAGCACAACGCGCTAAGAGCATCCCGCGTGTTCCGATGGTTTTATGGCGTTGTCAAGGAAGGAATTAGTGATTTTAAAGATAGACATACAGTCCCCTTTTTATCTTTATGACTTTCATGACGAAAAAATGTCAAGCATCAACCAATCGTCAAAAGAAAGAGACGTTTCGTCCCCGTCACGGGAGCTTGTGAAGAAGCAATCCATGCATGTTCCAGTATTGGCCCACTCGGAAGCTTGCCTGCAAATTGACAGGTCTTTGTCTGGATATGTTGGTCATAAAAACTGCACCGTAAAGACTTTTCACGAATAAAGTGTCGCGCTATACGTAAGCTGGAAAATTCCGCATGAGTCCTTGAACGTCGCCCATCTTTGCTCGGACGTCATTGAAGTATAGCGGCTCCGAGGATACAGCTCAGCTCATGATATTTTTCTGTTGCATCCGTGTACAGTCGTCAGCACGCCTGTCTAGAGCGATGGAGCGGCGTGCTGCGGAGCAAGCAAACAAATCTTTACTAGCTCATCTATTGCTGATACAGTGCAATTGCCAGGATAACTGTCTGTCTGTGCAGCTTCGCTGCAGCGCAAGCATTGCTCTGGAGCCAAATACCTGCTTAAAATTTTTCAATCCTTTGTGCGAAGGGCAGCGTTCGAGCGCTCTAGAAAGGCGTGCAGACGAATGCACGTGTCTCTGCGGAGAACAGTGCAGCTTTGTGACCACTGTCCAGCTCCTCGCGTTGTCTGCGGTGATTTCAACGCTTATCACTCTATCTGGGGTGACAGGCACACTGATTCCCGCGGACGGAAACTTGAAGACATCATTGACAATTTGGAGTTTTGCGTTGCCAATGGTGGACGCCCCACCTTGTTCGGATGCTAAGAGATGACGGATCAGGCTTTGTATCGTCATGTGTCGCTCACATCCCTTGTGGCTAAGGTAATGGAGAAGTTGGCAAGTGCTCGCTTAACGTGATGGATAAAGGAAAGCAAGGCCATCTTCTATGATTAATTCGTTCCTATGTGATTGTCCGATTCGACTGAGGTTAGGAACCACTTCAAGCGCGGAAGGGCTGTATAGCGAGGTGTGCCTCAGGGAAGAGTTCCTTACCCCCACGCTCTTCAACGTTGCATCGGCTGGTCTTCCCGAGGCCTTGAAGAAAAATCAGTCTGGTCCGTATGTCTATGTATGCAGACGACATTTGTCTTCAGTTTACCGGCTACCAACACAAGCGATTAGCCTTGATACCTCGACAGACCCTACTTTCAGTACAGGATTGCCTTCAAGGTGTGGGATTGTCTATATCAGTGGAAAAGTTCGGCCTTGTCCTGTTTCCAGGTGTAGGAAGGCGTTATGCGTGGTTGAAGATAGACCTTGGCAGCTCGTGCCAGTATAGCCGCATGCATTCGCCATACAATATATTCACATACACTTTCTTGGCGTGGTTCCTGACTCCCCTCTGCAGCGGCGACTAGCTGTGGACTCGATTATTTCATATCTGCCTTCGGGCATCAATATGATCTGTAGAACCGCAGGTGAACGATGGGGAAATCATTTTTTTCTCAATTGTCAAACCCTGTGAGACCCTGGTGATGAGCCGCATAACACACAAATTACCTTTAACATCCCCATCTGTTTCACAGTTCGAATGTCTTGAAATTTTCCGCTGAAAGAGCCTAAGGAGAGCGCTTGGAGTTCCGCAGGGTGAACAATCAAATTCTTTATGAGCCACTGTCTAAACCTCTCATCCTTGTGGCTTCACAAAGGCTACTTATCCACCTTGGTCGCCTCGAGAGACGGTAGGTGAACGAGCTGTTATACAGCGCCTCCTGAAGACGTCTGAGTCCCGGGTTTGCTCGGCACTTCACACTCTTGGTGCCCTATAGGTCTTAACGTTCGAAGACGAAGCCAGCGGTTAAACCCATTTTTGTCCTTTTAGGGCCTCGACTGTGCGTTGACCATTCCACGAGTTCGCGCTAAGCGAAATACTCCTTTGGCGGAAACGAATTCGCTCGTACTCGAGCATTTTGAAACAGAATATTCTCGCCATCTCGAAGTTTTCACTGATGGTTCTGTGGACAAGGTCAGCGGAGTTAGCGCAGAGGCATTTCATATTCCATCTTGGAATATTTCCTGGTCTGTCAGTTTTACTCGAGTCGTGTCCTCCACAAATGCTGGAAGCGTGACCATTGAGGCGGTTTTACGGAGGCCCGGCCTTGCCCGGCTCAATGTGTTGTCATGCTGACAGATTCGAAATCTGCCCTTCAAAGGTCGGAGCGTTGGTTCCCTCTGACCTTTCAAGACCTTGTTTACCCGCGTCTCACCGCTCATACAGAAAGGAAGCTTACCACATTCTAGAATTTCTCCTAGACTGTGACCTTGACTCTGGATGGTGACGGCAGCTGTTGATGACTATTCTTGGGATTGCGTGCATGCTGTCGCAGATCTACCAGGTCACAAATCTGTGCCGAAAATTGCCGACTTTATTTAGTATCTAAGTGCCGCTACGGCGGATCAATTTCCTGCAGAACATTTGCAAGGCTCATCCCACCAGTAGATAACAACAACCTCAACCTCTCAACCTATAGGGGCTCCCGTAGCGGCGCCGAAACGTCTTTCTCTTTTAACGATTGTTCGGCGCTTGACGCATTTTCGCCATGGTTATTTCTGGCCAGACGGGTTTTCATCAGACTCTTGATTTCATTTGAGCGACTTTCTTTCGATGGCCGTCGCACTATGAACATCTCCGCGTGAGCGATTAGTGCTGAATTTCCCAAAATGCACCATGTACTCACCTGAGAGTGTTCAGGTGCCTTCTATCGAGAAATAAGTGAGAAGTAATGCATGTTCCAACAGTTAATATGCTGTTTTTAAGGAGATAGCGTTATATGGCACATTAGCAACAAAACCCGGTGCCGGTGGTGTGGTGTAAATGTAAATGTACAGGCAGGATTAGCCTTACAGTGGCCTGTCTGCAATTGCTTCGCCTGAGTCAATGATTCTGCATCTGGTGGCATCGGCGTCCAGTAAAAGTGGTTCACAAAACCTCCAATGACGTCATCAGCAAAGAAAAAATTTCTTCTCGTGGTACGGGGACATAAACTAAAAACCTTCGGATAGCGGGGCGAGCACGCAACCATAGGGCACAAAACCGTGTTGCTTCTGGGAAATAATGCTTTCGCCTTCAAATAACGTAAATAGTATAGTCTTAAGTGCACTCCGTAATATTTTTTTATTCTGGTGTTATTTTTTTTCTCTCATCCAGCCGTTTCAGTAATTATGCGGATTGAGCACATGCCGAGAGCAATGATTGCTTTCTCGTTATTCTTGTATTTTCGCTAATTTCGATTCGTTCTTTCTGCGCTGCGTGTTTGCATGCACTTTGTAATACACAGCTTTGTGTTGCTCGGAACATGACGCCGGGAATTACTAAACGTTGGCGGTCGCTTCAGAAACGTCAGAGAAACGTTGCATGACAGCGCAGGCGGCGTTGCCTTCCTGCCCACCAGCGCTGTCCTAGTCGAATATTTCCTCGGAATTAGCCTCACTAATCAAGGTATGTCTTGTAAATTATGCTTGAAAAACAGATAATTTCCACGGTGGATTGTAAAAGTGTCTTTCTGTTACATTTTTATACTTTTTATAACAATAATCTAAAGGCCATTAACCAGATAATATGCATGAGAGCACAGTTAGACCCGACTAATGCCCTGACATTTCTCCTCGTCACTCGTCGAAGCGTGCTACACTGTAAGGCATATGTGTACAACTGTGCAGCCTAACCTTAAGTCGCTTTTAGAATCGGTTCATATTTCACACAAGGTTGGAAAGAGTGAGCTTTATCAATGCGCCGCTGCAGTCGCAGCCATAGTATAATATAGTGAAGTATGCAGATAGTATGGGTTATTAACGTATGAACACGTGGCTAACAGCAAAGTGTACAAGGCACAAAGATACGAGATGATGATCCTGTCTTTTTCAGAGAGTACCCTCGAACTGTAAAAAGCTGAGCAAAGTGGTAAGCTTTGCTGTTTGGCTTCTTGTAATTTCTGTACTTTTTATTCTGCAACGCGGCCTCTAATTTTGGTGCACAATTTGCTGCAACCCAAGTTGCTTGATCGTTTCTATGGCGCAGATACAGACAGATCAATACTCATTCTTGTTTGTGAGTATTTAAAATAAAAGAAAACGAACCTGCCTCTTTCTGCTCAAGAACCCCTGCAGTTTTTATTTGTTTACTCAAGTTTTCACCTGACTTGTATAGTCAGAAAAGTAGCAGGACCTGCTTAACCGGTGACATTGGTGACATTCATTGCATCTCATTATTAGCGGTTACTTTACCCTTTTGCCTCCAACATGAGCTCGAGAATTAATGCTACAACCGCTCTAACCTTGCCTAACTAAATAGGAGTAGTCCCGTTCGGAGCGGCATCTCGCATAAATTAAGGTCAGCCCTTAAATAGCGGCTGCTCTGTCGTATGCTCAGCAACAGTAGTCCTCTACATCTTTCTCTTTCTCTTACGTCAGCTAAATGCATAAATTTTCGGCTGTCATTTCTTTTATTTTTAATTGCAGTTGGATGTGCTTGCCGGTGGTAAAAAAATGCGATAGCTATTTATCATCATGTACATACATGTGCAGGTAATAATTAATTGAGAGCTGAATCATACATCTGATTCTGCTCCGCTGGGCGCTGTAGTTTTCTGAAAAGCAGTTTAATCATTATGAAGATAAGGTAGAGAAAATAAAGCGTTACTAATTACCATGGTTACGAAGCTCTCTGGAGCATAAGTAGCGCTTATGTAACGCTGTGCGAAACCTGATTTGTGGAAGATTGAGGTGCAAAAATGCAAAGTTACGACACCTAGGTGATGTGCTTGGTTCCAGTAGCTAATTTTTCCTCGAAATAGCACAAAGATCAGTGTTTTCGGTGAACCTGGCAGGCGAGACTACTAGCAAAAAAACACACTTGTTCGACAAGCCACCTTTAAGGCAGGACCATTTGCATTCATTGCGTAGATCCAGTAACAAAAATAGAAAAGTTCCAATTGGAACCAACTGAATTTTCATATTAATTCCAAACGTCTTTTAGCGTTCCAGTTGAACCCAACCAATTGGACCAAATGAGACCAAACCTTTTGTACCCAGTAGTTCGCCAGAAATCATTGCATCCATGCGATATTCAAAAAAATTTACTTACCAGCTAAGTTGGCAATATACATAATCTGATAAATATTTGTGCTTTGCTCACATCATTAAAGGGCAAAAAGAGAATTTATTTGTGGATACTGCGGGCAGACGAGGTTGTGCACATTTTTTTTCACTCGTTTTTATTCTTTTCCTGAGGTTGGTGGTTTCAATGAACGGAGGTGGGTTGCTGCAGGTAGTACGCTTGTATATGAATGCAGACCTTCTATCCGAGTCCTGTACATCTCGAGATGTACAGGCGTCAGATGCAGAAGCACCAACTCAGGGGTTAGCCCTCTAACGGACACATTTTTTTTCGAAAGTATTACCAAAATGATCATTCAGTACCCGTGCTGCCATGTGTTGCCAAACGAAAAAAAAACATTGGACGAGCCCTCCTCGCCTTAAACTGGACACAGAATGCCAGAAGACACACGACGAGCTGGACTCGTCATTACCTAGAAATGGCAGCATGTTTGTGACGAGCCTGTTTCGTCCTAGTCCGCTAGGGGGTTAACTCGTTTAGCGCATAGTTAACCTAGCCTATTCAAGCACACGCACTGACTACTGCGTTGCGGCGCCGGCAGGCTCGTATAGTGGACCGAGGTTACCACCTCTTTCTTTTTCTAAAAAGAAGAGACACTTTTCGAGCATATACTGCCATTTAATATAAAAGGATGGCATCTCAAACTATGTAAAAGGACGGCTTCTCAAACTGTAAGCCTCGTATAATGAAGTATTATGCTAGTTTTGCACCTATCTAAGCCTTTGGTAGCTTTTTTTTCGCAAAGATATTTCTCACAGGCTTAAGTTTTGCGCAAACAGGTATTTTTTTTTTTGTTGACTGTCTCCCAGCTTTATTTAATTGTGTATTCAGGCCTCTCACTCACTCACTCACTCACTCACTCACTCACTCACTCAATCACTCACTCACTCACTCACTGTGCTTTCCCCACTCGAGCTCAAACCCCATGTTTCACCATTTGCGCGCGAACTCCCGCTTAGCTGGGCTGCATAGGCAGGCTCCCCTCCCTACCTTGCACCGTCGGCGCTCTCCTGTACACCTGGGGTCGAAACAGCGCGCCTGGCGCGGATCCCTAAGCCCCCTAGATCGATCCCCACGGATTAGCAGTCGGCCCACGGGGGTGCAGGAGGTCCGCGCTGAGCTTTCAGATCTACGATCTGCGCTGGCGCGATCATCCGTCTCTACTCTCGAGCAAGTCAGTGGTCCAGCGCAGCAGCTGCCCGGGTCACCACGGTCGTTTGTGCGTTTCTCTTGTGGCGCCGCACTCATCCATTTCGCAGAAATCGCCAGGTTATGGCTATGAATTACTCACAGCGGCGCGCATTTCAGATTCTGCGATGACGGCGCAGGAAAGCGGCCGATGCCTTTGGTGTGAACCGTGCCCGTAATCCTTTCGCAGCCCCTCTTCTTCCCCTCTCCCCCTGCGCTTTCCATGTTTTTTTTTTTCTATTCTCTCTGGCGGCCGACTCCACAAAGAGCGCATCATGGGCTTGCGCTGGGGGTGGAGGCGCCAAGTTATGAGAAGGTTCATTAATTGCGACGCCGGCTCGAGAGCTGGCAGGAAATGCTGATGACCGCCACGGCCTCTTTGAATGTAAGCTCGAGATTGTATCATGCGGCAACTCTCCCCATTTTTCTCTCTCTCCTAGTGCGCTCTCAAAATCCGCTCGCCGACTCGGCAGCCCAAAATGCACAAACACCATCAAAGAAGTAGATTCACAAAATCGAGACGCTGCTACATGGCAGTTCTTTTTCTTCGATTATGTTATATATGTTATATATCCACGCCGAGTGTGTGGTCTCGGTGACGAAGGAGACGTGGTGGCGCTGAGACCAGTGAGATAAATAGAAGTAATCAGATATGGATAAGAATCTCTCCGTTATCCTGGCTGCTGGATTGCATTTGGTAACGGCTCTTTCTCTGTTTTATTAAGCGTCAAATGCGCTTAGCTCCCATGGTCGCCAAACTTTGGCGAACATAGTCCGGAACCTACGGGAGACTTTAAGCCGAATATTAACCGTCAGAAACTGACGGCTCATGAAGCAGAACTTGTTCGAAACATTGCAGAACTTTCCGTCTGAATGGTATCAGCAGAAAAAAACTATCATAAAAAGGCCCGAGAGGCATTCGAACCACCGGCGGCGGAAACATGGCATCTTCATTTACCGACGCTTTATACACCACTCGGCCATTGCCGCAGTTTTTTTTTTCAGCATGGTATTTATTACGCGCGTTTATATGCAGGAACAGTGAGCTAATACATTATATACAAAGTAATCAGCCAGTAGCCGAGCAAGTTAAAGGAAACACAACACCACACAACTAAAACGCCCGTCTTAACACAGCTTAACTAAAACGGTGGCAATATTTTTTTTCTTTATTGCCTGTTGCGGCAAGTACAGAAACACGCCAACCGTGTCGGTTGGTACGACATCAAATTTTTTAACTTTCATTTTAACCAGAATATCGATCGCTGGTTGTAGCGTGTTAGAGGGGCACATAGGGAACGCTTTGTGGTGTGTATGACTTAGCAACGTGTGTCTGGGATGTATACTGATTTTATAGTAATTTAAAAACAAAAACAATTATAGATATGCTAATTAGGCGTAAGAAATTGCGCGGAATGAAAAGGCGGTGCTATGGTGCTTCCTTGTACTGTAGGGCATGTAATGACAAGGCAAGATAACCGTTGGTCCTTGATCCCGCATCCCTCGGCTCAGCTGCGGAGTGCCGGAACCACTAAGCTACCGCGACGGGTGGCCGAAGCCAAGACATCTAAAAAATACCCGACTGCGGATGCCATCTGTGGGCCGTCCTAGAAAGCAGTGCCGATTGCCGAGTGCACGACAACCTCAGGTCGCGACTTGAGCGCTCTTGACCCTTAAGTCTACAAAAGCTCTTAGGCCCGAGGCCGACATGTTAACTGCAAAAGCGAGCACTTGTGGCATTTATTGCATTCCTCGAGGACGGTGGTACCCTCGGACAAATACAAGCTTAGTAGAATTGGAGTCAATGTTAGAACTCTTACATCGCTGTGCGAGAGTGCTTTAATATCTTTGTTATTTGATTTTGCTCTTTGCTGCAAACAAACTTTTTTTCTGTTTTTTTTTTTCAGTGCGTGCTTTAAGCGTTGATATTAACTTTCGCTTGTGCACTGAAAATAAGCTTATTTCTCGCTGTCCTGGTTTATTCGTATCTCTTATGCATATTTTATTGTTCATTGTTCTCTTAACGTTCACAGCGTTTTTGTTCGCTCATTAATGTTACTTTTCCTGACGCTTGCAGTTTGTTTTATATGTTGTGAACTGTTTGTGTTTGTTTTATGTTATGTTGAACTGTACATCGTCGGACCAAGTGGTTGCTATGAATTAGTGAAAAAGGAGTAGCCGGAGCCGCTATGCAGCACCAACCTCTCCCTTACTGTTCATGTAAATAAAAAAAAGCGATGCATTCCATGCGTAGAACTCCTCTCGACAACGAGATAGACTGAATTTTTTTTTTTCTCTCAGCTATCGGAAGCAACATCGACAAGAAAGTGCGATACCGCTCCTTCGACTGTGTCCCTCATCTTGTCTTTTTCTTTCTTTAACATTAACGATATTTATCCACACTCAGTACATATACAGGATGGTCTACAATGATGGTACTCCCCATCCTGTTATCTCATCTTCCTCCTGTCCTCCTTAACTGGGGTACAGTTCGAAGCCTAACTTGCCAACATTTCGTTAAATAACAATAACTATCATTACTACTACTACCACCACCACCACCATCAGTACTACTACTGGCACTAATACTGCCACTAATAATACCGCCATTACCCGCTACAGTATACCACTATCTCCAGCCACCAACAGCGCATGTGCATGTAGCTCAAAGAGACCGTGTGTGGGCTAGCCCGGTCAGGTGCAGGCGCGCCTGGCCCATCGAGGTCGTCTAGCGCATGCGCTAGTAGCGGTACAGCTGTAGATGATGGTGTTTTGCTAAGACACTCTTATAAGGAGACTTTCGCGAAAGAGATGAAAGAACAAAACGGCTGCCATAGAGCCACCTCATCCGGTCGCCTTTCTTGCGTTCGCCTCCTTCATTCTACAGCCTGTCGATCTATCGTGCGCCAACCGGCCCCGACAACGTGTCAGGCTTAACAACCACCGCGAATCATGGACTCTGGCGTGGACAGGCGTTAATGGCAAACAAGGAACGCCAGCTCTATCTCGTGGGCCGTTGCCGGAAGCGGAACCGCGGCAGATCGAAGTTCATCTCCGCGATGGATCAAGTGATTGAAGTGGACTCGCTTCGGGGCCCCGCGTGACCCGGTTCGCTGCCTGCGGTGCATGCCGGGGGTGCCCTGGTCCTCTGGCGCGCCGGGGCGTTCTCTAGCCAGCAACGCACTTCCAACAGCGGCGGCATGGTATGTGCGGTTTAACGTCCCGAGGCTGCGCGTGGGCTATGAGGGAAGTCGTAGCGGAGGGCTCTGGATTAATTTCGACCACCTGACGCTGATACTGCGCAGCACAAACACGTCTTTTTAATTTCACCTGCATCGAAACGCGGCCGCCGCTGCCACAATTCGGTTCTGCGGCCTTGGGGTCAGCAGCAGAAGGATAGAGCCGCTGAGCCGCTGAGCCGCTGAGCCGCTGAGCCGCAGAGGTTGATGTGCACCGAGCCACCGGTTGCTCGGCGCACGGTGCCATGCGCGATGCCACACGTGTGCACAAACCAGCGAGGTCATCTTAGCTTGAGGGCAACTTCTCCTCAAGACTAGCGCCGGCTCATCTCCAGCGCTCTCAGAACTATTGCACTCGAAGGGCTACCGTTCACTTTGTAGGGGTGCCTCCTCACAGTGAGGGAGCATCCAAATGACATGTAGGGGGCTTCGCCCCCACCATTTACATCATCGTTGGCAATAGAAGTTTCCACCACCACGACCTTACTGAGTCGTAATTCTCACCGAAAGTTTCTTTCTGAGAGCTGGTGATTAGCAGTAAGAAACTACCTGCAGTGCGATTGCTATGGCGAGTTCAGTTAAAATGTGCCCTTAGTTCTTTTCTTTTACATAGAAAACGATTCTGGAAACAAGAAAACGTGTAGGCATCTACAAGTGAGTGAGTGAGTGAGTGAGTGAGTGAGTGAGTGAGTGAGTGAGTGAGTGAGTGAGTGAGTGAGTGAGTGAGTGAGTGAGTGATTGAGTGAGTGAGTGAGTGAGTGAATGAGTAAGTGAGTGATTGAGTGAGTGAGTAAGTGAGTGAGTGAGTGAGTGAGTAAGTGAGTGGGTGAGTGAGTGAGTGAGTGAGTGAGTGAGTGAGTGATTGATTGAGTGAGTGAGTGAGTGAGTGAGTGAGTGAGTGAGTGAGTGAGTGAGTGAGTAAGTGAGTGATTGAGTGAGTGAGTAAGTGAGTGAGTGAGTGAGTGATCGAGTGAGTGAGTGAGTGAGTTAGAGTGGGTGAGTAAATTAAAGTGAGTGAGTGGTTAGATGAGGGTGAGGGTGACTGGATGAAGGAATGAGTGATTAAGCGAGCCGAGTTTTCGAAAGAGTGAGATTGTGAGCTAGAGACTTAGCCCTGCTGTCATTGTCCTTAAATAACGAAACTGATCTGTATTCGAAATATGTGGGGCTTTATTTGCTTAACGCATCTCAGAAAAATATGTTAACAAATGCTGAACAAATTTTACTGCGTAAGAAGCCGCTGACGACTGACCTAGGAGGCGCTTGGGGGTTATATGGTGTTCCTATCCAAGAATACGCAGGCTCAGCCAGAAGGCATAGTCCAACTCGGTTTAGTGGCGCGTACGGAGTTATTTATTTATTTACTTATTTATTTATTTATTTCAGAATACTGCAGGCCACTGCTTGCCCAAGCAGGAATGAATTTACATTGTTACATAACCAAAAGAATAAAATTATACAATTGAGTTGACCTCATAAGCCTCGCACAGTGCGAAACTACCTCGAATTTTCCACTAATGTACAGCTCGTTCAAGAGATTTTCGCCCCGTGGTTCGTATGCATATCCATTACATTTATGACCGAGTAGCTTTCTTGGCGCTTCACACTGCAGTGTGATGTGATGATGATGATGGTGATAATGACAATGTCCGCCCTGCCGATAATATTTTGGCTAACTTGTACAAGAGCTCCAGATAAGGTTCGAAGTCCTCGGCGCGCTAGAATGCCCGAGCGAAATCGCCCCCTTTTAAAAGCTATACGCGTGAGAGCCGCGCATAATGTGTCACTCTCCCTTCCTGCGGAGCTGCGAGAGCATTCGCGGTCGGCGTTAAACGGCTGCGAATTAACGCTTCACGCATTGCGAACGGGCGCGCGTCCTCTACATATACCAGGCGCCATGCATAACGTAGCCAGTGTGTGTACGCACGGTGCCGAAGCTGCGGGGGCCACTCTGTTTCATCGCGGTGTATAAACATCACGCGGTGGGGGTAGGCGGGCGGGGGGGGGGGGGGGTTATAGAGAGAAGATGGGGAGATGACGGCAGAAATAAGGAGGCCGCCCCCTGCAGTGCATACAGACCGTTCTCTCCCACTCTTCCTCTTGTTTGCCGCTGTACGAGGCCCTGGTCCTCCCCTGCGCGCGAGGAGAGGGCTTTAATTAAACTGCCTGTCGTCGACGTGCGCTGGCCGGCGTGCCACGACCGCGCCCCGCTCGTAAATCGGCTGTCGACGAGCGCCGGCCGCTGTAGCCCCGAGTGCGGCGTCTCCGATGTCGGGCGCCTAATTAAACTCCGCTCAGGCATCCGGCGCTGCGGCTGCAGCTATACGGGAGCCCCGGCTATCCTTCGCTACTGTGCGGAGGAAAAATGGGGAAAGGGGCTTTCCCCGCCGCTGTTCTTCGCTGTCCGTAAGAGCCTTCATATAGCTCGCGGATGTTTTCTCTCTCCCCCTCGTACCTGCCTCTCTCCCAACCCCGTTTCTCCCGCGAGCATGGACTGCATCCGCGTGGCGGCGACGGCCCGTCGCTTGCGCTCGACGCGGTGTGCTCCCTCTTTCGTCCATAAACTTCCCGTTTTCCCCACGACGACGACGCGCGTTGGGGAAAGGAGGCGAAAAGAGCGAGAGCGGAGGAGGTGAGGGGAGGGAGGGGGCATTGCCGTCGTTAAGCGACGGGGAGGGGTTTGTTGGCGGGGCGTTAAAAGGGGTCCCTCATAGTGGATTCCACTTATCACCTCACCCTGCGTCATCGAGGCACTTTAGAAAGCGCTCGTTCAAGCCTGAAGCGGTGTTTGCGGATCGGCCCACGGTCCTCGAAGAGGTGTCGTCTAAGGAGCTTTGTGTTAAAGCTGCTCAGGTTCGTTGGCGTAAATGTGAGTCACGTAGTTTTTTCAGGCCAGCGCACTTTGACATGAGTGACAAATATGCACTGCTGTCTTGTCACCTGAGTGCACAAAGATGGTGATATATCTGGATTCTCTTGGATTTCTCTTCCGAGTTCCGTTTAAAGTGTCACGTTGAACACGGCAATGCTAACGGTTTCCATGGAGCCAGGACTCTGAAGATAATGCCTAGAGCGTCGGTTCCAGACAGAAACAGGAGAATCATCTGCAGGGGGCCTACACAATGAACATGCGAACATCCGAAGATGCTCGTACTATGAGCAATTTATGAAAGTGTTGTATTTCTATAAAGTTGCGACAAATATTGCAAACAAATGACAACGCAGAATGCAGCTAATCAATGAATGAATGGCTGCGCTTTGGTGGATGCCAATGAGTAATTACTACCTTATATCTAATCTACACCTCGGGGGATTACCCTAAACATTTGAAGAACCCTGTTCCCACTTCGAGTTATTGATCAATTCGTTCTCGCCCTACCGAAAGCTTGCCGTCCCGGTTAGCTTAATTGGTAGAGAGACTGCTCAGGTGAAGCGGTGGTCCCAGGTTCGAACCCCGGTCCAGGGCGAATTTTCCTTTAACTACGAAGTTTCTGCGAAAGCTGTATAGCTTTCTTTTATAGCCGCATGGCTGCGCTTGTGTGGATGCCAATGAGTAATTACTACCCTATATTGAATGACACAGAAATCTGCCTTTCATATTTTTCCTCTTTAGGAGCATTTTTTGTTGAATCATTAGCTGGATAGTCGGTAAAGCTGGAAGAGAGTGGTGACATGCGTCCTCTCAGCGTCGTTTCTCCAGAAAGGGGTGCTGACTTCGACGCGTGCGACAAGTGTATTTTCTTTTAAAGGGCACTATGAAGAAATCTTGACAGAACCGTACTGAACCGTTGTTCTGAGGCATAATTTCTAGGCTGTGAAAATTTTCTACAGCGATAGCTTTTTTGCGCGTTTGCCATCAACACTTCCCTTACAAAAATTTCTTTAAAGACTGCCTGCAAGCTTTTGTCTATAAAGTCTATAAACTTTCTATGGACAAATCCTACAGATGAGTCGATAGGCAATACAAATTCTATAGACAATCTATAGATTTATGACAATACACTTTTAGCAGACTTTTCTCCACAGATGGTCTAGATGCTATGAGTACACGGAAGGAAATATCTATAGGAAAGCAATAGAGTATATAAAAAGTCTATAGACAGTCTATAGACCATTTCGACAAGGGTTCATTAAATTCCTAGTTTGGCAATCACCGGAATAGTTATAAGTGGAGAGGCAAGATACGCACACAGCCTATTTATGTAATAAGCACCAGCTTCTTTTCTTTTTTTTTCATTTAGTTTTGAAAACAGCTTGCCTCAAAACTTAGAGTCATAGCTACGTGCTCCCTGCGACGCCGGTGGTGCAGATGAATTGCAACGCCCTCTAGCAGCGTCAGTTATTAAAGATTCAGAGGCAGTAAGAGTTGCAAATAAACGTGCGACAGCGAAGACATTTGCCAATACCTACGACGTTTTTCAAACGCCTTTGCAGCAACATGTTGTCTTTAATGAACCGAACAAACACCTAATCACCAAATCGCTGAGCCGGGCCGACTATTTAATTGAGCCTATATTGAGCGTTCAACGATTGTGAGCGTCCTTCATTTTGATGAGTTGTGAAGACCTCATTTCAGGAAAAAATAAGAGAAAAACTAAAGTACTCAACATAAGCACCTCACTCTGGTCGGAGGGCTGCCTCATTAAAGAAATCAAGAATAATGAAAGTGTTCAAATTTGCCTTACGGCAGGTTGGTCTCCGTGAAATAGGACTCACTTCGATATCTGATGTAGCAGAAACACGTTAAATTGTTCGTTACCACGTGCCTCACTGACATCGAATAGCAGCTGCGAATAGATTTAGCCTAGTCTTTCTATACAAAGTGACTGCATGTCCAGAGAAGTGAATTATTTTCCTATTTGCGTCTCTAGATAGTTGATTATTGAGAAATGGTCTCGTTTTCATTTCCCAATATACAATTAGTGTTGCTGATACAAAGTGCGCAGCTTCCAAGATTTACTATTTTATCGCAATATACCCATCCTTTAGTAACCTGTCATGATTACCTGAATGATACATATTGCTTTGCAATTTGGAAGTTGGAAAAACTTGGAATAGCCGAATTCATCAAGCTGGGCCGAATGGACTAACTGTGGTGAGGTTTCAGCAATCTTCAACGTCCTTACGGTGCTCTCAAAGGGATAAGACGTTCCAAAATTATGCTGGAAAGCAATCCTCGAAGTACCACAAGCAATTATTTGGCCTTGATTCCACAAGAAAGGCTAGGACAGCAGCGTGCTTATTGCTAGCCTGACCTTTCACATTTAATTGTGCGCCTAGAATTTCTATTCTTTGTTACAGGAGTTACGAATCAATAAGCGCAACTTGTACAGTTATACATCAATCTTCATATTCCTTACAGAATTTGTAGTCTTTTTCGGGGCTCGGCTACTTTAACATATCGAAGTTGGCTAGTTTGAAAGCGTCGAAACGCTTAACCCCTTTGTACTTGAGCGTGCCATCGCTGAATTATGCTCCTCGTTGAAGTGGTCTCTGTAGAAGGTGTGGAATATTTATGATTGAACACTATTAGGCTACACGTAGTCAGTATTTTCGAGAATACCCTTGTCCAGGAAACCACCGCCTGTATTCATCGCTGGATCTCTTGAACCATTGGTACAGAACTGACCGCATAGCAGCACTGAGCAGTACATAGCATATAGCAAGATGCTTGGATAACAGAACGTCACGCAGGCGAGGTAGCAGAGGAGAGAGAGGGAAAATTTATTGATCTCTTCAGTTTAGGGGTTGGTTCTCCCAAGTCCAGAAGTACAAGGGCAGTTGCTGCCTACCAGGCCCTCTTCACCAGCTGAAGCTTGGTCGAGAGGCCCAAGCTGGCCAGTACCGCCTCCCACTGCTCGAGGCTTCTCCTGTTGTCCTTAATATCTGAGTTTTCTTTGCTACTTGCTCAGAATGCGTGGCAGAGTCTCGAGACCTCTCCGCATTGCAGGCATAGCCTCTCGTATCTTTCTGGCCAAGCTGCATGGTATTTGCAAATTCTGAGTAGGTTCCGGCCAGTAGGCACCTCCAGGCTGCTGCCTACGCCCTAGTCTATTTTGTTGGGCGGCGGTAGTTTTCTTCTTACTAGTTAAAAGTATGTAATCATATGAGAGAAGGGAAAAGATTAGATTAAGCCCTTCCACATAAGAACGCATTACAAAAAACGTAGAGGTAGTGACGTACACTTTATATCTCTCTCCTTTCACTTCCTTTTTGCCCTGAAAGTAGTCTTACGCACACAGTCCATACCGGCGCTGTTGTGGCTAACATACGACATCGGAGAGGAGCAGGGATGAGCCAGTTACACGATACAGCCAGTTACAGCACGATAGGTGCTGTGATAGTATATAGTACCTGTGACGTCATATGATGGTCGGAACGCTTTTTTTTGTTTCGGTTTTTGGTTTTTGCTATTTTGAGTATGTCTACTTGGTATATTGAAAAACGATTTTTGCACAGTAGCGAGGGGATTCTAAGGAATGTGATGCGACTATCAACTCAAATTTAAAAAAAAAACGGAGTTGACCTTTAACCCTGGCTGCGGTTACCTCGGAATTAATCTCGCGCTGCGCCCCAGAGGCTTCACAACGCAAACGTCTCCACTTTCATTCCTTCCTCCTCGACGGTCTGTCGACAGGTGCGACCTAACGCTTTCGCGCTGTTTGCGCCGACGAATTAACGCCAGGTCAGGTCGTCTCTGTCAATGATTAAAGTCAGAGATTGACTGCTCAGCATCACCAAGGCATGCCCTCCCCTCGGTTATAGGCTGCATCGCGCCGTGCAGGCGAGCGAGAGGCATCGGCGCGCGCAATTTAGCGCATAATTAAAGAATCGCGCGCGCGTTAGCGGTGTCGTCCCGCGCGCTTGTTCAACGCTTCCCGGCCGGCTCGAAGCGTCAGCGCCAAAAGTGGGAACATATTGCCCCGATGCCTGTGGCTGCCACGAATTTCGCCTCGGCTCGTTTATTTATTTATTTATTTATTTATTTCTGAATAGCGGGCGGGGTGATACAAACCCGAACGCGCGGCTCGGGCTCTTCCGTCAGGCTGCAGGCTCAGCACAGAGCGCCGAGGGCGTTTGTCGTGCTCGGCGCGCTCTGCGTTGTGTCCTCAGCTCTTCTGTGTGCACTGCACGACGATGGAAGAGCAGGAAGAATCGATTCGTGACTCTGGCGTCGGAAAGGTCGTTGTTATTATGCGCTGCTGGCGCCCCCGAGACGAATTGACGCTCTTTACCGTGATACAGCGAGGAATCTCTAATTTCCGTCTCGCTGTTAATGGCGGCCATTTTTCTCCACATTCCTGTGTGTGTGTGTGTGTGTGTGTGTGTGTGTGTGTGTGTGTGTGTGTGTGTGTGTGTGTGTGTGTGTGTGTGTGTGTGTGTGTGTGTGTGTGTGTGTGTGTGTGTGTGTGCGTGTGCGTGTGCGTGTGCGTGTGCGTGTGCGTGCGCGTGTGTGTGTGTGTGTGTGTGTGTGTGTGTGTGTGTGTGTGTGTGTGTGTGTGTGTGTGTGTGTGTGTGTGTGTGTGTGTGTGTGTGTGTGTGTGTGTGTGTGTGTGTGTGTGTGTGTGTGTGTGTGTGTGTGTGTGTGTGTGTGTGCGCGTGTGTCTGTCTGACTATTTTTTTCGTCCTGTCTCTCTCCCGCTCTCTGCGAATAACACACTCGTACACCCGGGGTAAAGGTTCGAATGTGTTTCATGAATGACGTCAGTAAAGCTGCAAATGTCCGATTGTCTGATTGGTCCATTGTTCTTTTTGCGCTGGTTCTTCTGAGATTATGGCCTACCAACTAGCCCAACAACAAGTTTTGCTGTCATTGCCTCGTTCACACTCCTCCCCTGCCTCAGCTGTAAGCGTCGCAAAGACCCCGAACTATGGGCGCTTGGTGTGTTACAGTGTTTTTGAACTTCTCTCGGATACGGGACATAATCCCATGGGCGCTTGCTCGATTTTTTTTTAGGAAAACTCAAATTCTCAAGAAAAAGGGGGGTGGGCACTTTTTCGAGCATGGACGGATGCTCGATATTTTATGGCAGGTAAATTTGTAGTCCAGCGCATTATGGGTGGTTCCACGCCAGCGTAAGAACACTTCGGGTCGTGAGAAGGCACCTATATAGGTGAATACAGCTTTGCGAAGAGACGCCATAGCAACCGACCAGTCTTATTTTATGTACAACTCACTTTTTTACGCAGTGGGTACGCTTCTCGGCAACCACGATAACGAATACAGCGCCGACACCAACCTAGTCGTGCGGTCAAGCATTGCGCACCACGCAAGTTGAGCAAGCGATTCGCCTTCTCCCCTTCTGCGTTTGCAAAGAAAGTAAAGAGAACCTGCACGCGCCAACATTCGCCATATTTCGCTTCTTCATCCTGTTTCTTCTCTTTTATTCTTCAGATCTATAGCAGCGCGAGAAGTAGCCAGCCAGGCATATCAACCCTGGCACAAGGCTAGGCGTTGCCGCTATTGATATTCAATCTCACCGTGTATACAGTGAGCGAACCACAGCACTGCTTGGCCCCATTTTCTTCGTTCTTGTTCTGTCTGGCTGCGTCGTCAAGAGCGCTGGAGCAGTCACAGTGCGGTGATGCAAATGGGCTCGTCTTACGTAAGAGCTCTGGGCTGGCTGTTGGCCGTAGTTGGTCGATAGTGAAGTCTTTGAACAAAAAAGGAGGCTTTGTTAACGCGCAGCTGTTAAGGAAAGCGCGACGATCAGATAGTAGCCGCCGATTCTCCCTATTTTTTAGGTTAGAAAGTTGGCATGGCCTCTCGATTTAGTCACTGATCGGTTCCTCCTGTGATCTCCCAATGCAAGGTGATGCCTAGAAATGACGCATTTACACGCAAAACGAGCGCGCTCGCGTAATAAACGAACCCCTCTACATTAGTCGATGAAATACGGAAGAGTTTTACTTAAGCGCTATGCAAATTTTGCGCTGCGTAAGAAAAACTGTTGCATAGGTTTCTTTCTGGCAAAAAAAAAAGTCATAAATGTGGCACTTTTTGTTGGTTGCAGCTTCCGTTCTGATTTGCTTTTTTTTTTTGCTCCAAGCATAGGTCATATAATGCACGAGCAGAAGCGCGGTTGTTATATCTCGCAGTGCAGCGCAGGTTCTGAGCAGTGTTTGTCCCTCTGGTGGGAGTTGGGAGGTGGTTGTCAGATGGCTTGGGCGCGTTTGAAAAGCCTCTCTTTGAAGTCGGCTAGAGGTGCTGTCACGCACAGAGGATCATCCAGAAGCACACTGGAGGCGCAGAAGCCTTAATAAATAAGCTTCGATCGATATCTGACGCATGAGCTGTTCCGCCTGAAGCAGCTCTTTCATTAGCTTGATAACAAAGGGCAGCACGGAGAAGTACACTGGAAAGAGCCTCTATTTTTTCTTAACGCGATTTCCGATGATCGAAGTGTGAAGGTGAAAATGATTTTGTGGTTTATAGTTTATGGGGGTTTAACGTCCCAAAGCAACTTAGGGTATGAGAGACGCCGTAGTGAAGGGCTCCGGAAATTTCGACCACCTGGGGTTCTTTAACGTGCACTGACATCACACGGTACACGGGCCTCTAGGATTTCGCCTCCGTCAAAATTCGACCACCGCGACCGGGATCGAACCCGCGTGTTTCGGGTCAGCAGCCGGGCGTCACAACCACTGAGCCACTGCGGCGGCCGAGAACTATTTTGTGATCACAGGCACTTAAGTCGCGTGGACTGGCGTCGTGGGTACTGGACGAGCACACAAGAAAGGCAGGGAAGAGGACGAATAACTCATCGTCAAGTCACCTGGATGTAAGAAGGGGATGATCATCCCAACATTATATTCGGCAGCCGATGATTGCCAAGCCCCGATATGAAATGTGTGGGAGAACTTGTAGCGTACAACATTGCTTGCGAGTGCAGATGCTTCACTTCAAGTTAAAAAACACCGCCTTTTTGTCCTCTTATGATGCTGGTATATTAATACATTAATAGATATATTAATAGAATGATATATTCATACAACAAAATAAACATTCATTCTAATTAAGGAGACTAAAAAATGGAGGAGACACTTAACCTCCACTTTAATGGTATCACGCGATAGCCTAATGGATTTATGCCTATATATGCGGAATTGTTCATTCTATAGCCTTTACATACTATAGATCCCTGGGAGTCCTCATACCGCTCCTGGCGCGGCGGTGGAGTGGTTAAGCGATGCGCCACTGCCCTGTGATTTCGTGTGCTGCCACCGGTAGGGCTTGTGCGACACAGGTTGTTCTGGGCGAGTAACCTCTCGCGACCAGTCATTAATTTAACTGCCACCTACCACGGTGGACAGTTTTATCACAATCCAGTGGCAGGTTGTGATGACGCCACAAGTTCACGTGACCTAGGAGGCCCACCTGCCTCCTGGGTTGCTTCTCCGGGGATTTCTCGTGCATTTTTTGCTCACTGCCAACAACGCCAGATTTTCTGAGACACGAGCTGTGTAACGCTATTGCGTTAAGAAACATCTCTATTATGACCGAGAATCAAAAGGCAGCTGTTCTTTTTTTTTTAATGACGACAGCAGATCATGACCATCCTATAGAAACTGAGGAGGGCAAACCAGCTCATTATTGCTGACAAACAAGGGACGTCGTGTCATCACTTCTACGCCTTTCGTCAGCCTTCACAGACTTGTGCTAAAACGCATAAGCAGCCGTGGAAGATTAGAAAAACGGCCGAAGTTAAGGCGCCAAATATTTTTAAGAAGTCAATTTCCTCCTCATTGCGGAAGGAAAGTGCGCGCTTTACTCGAACGTACGAAGGCTTCATGCGTCTTGTACACAGTCTTAGGATTTGTCAAAAGAATACAGCCCGAGGGGTCTGCTTCCGAGCCCTGCAGCACGACTCCTCTTGCATACTAAGGGACCCTAATGTCCAAATGGTGGGAGGAAAATGCGTCCTCAACCCTCCCAATATTAGGACTGTCAAATAGGCTGAAGAACCCCGCTACTCGGCTTGGAAGCAAATCCCTTTGGGCTGCATACTTTTGACAAAGACTGTGCATAGTTTCAGCTAGAGCGAATGGTGGCACTCAAGACTGCGAATCACGGTTGGAAGAGACGACGGTGGCTGCTCATCTCGGAGGCGAAGGATTTGTCAACTATAACCTACGAGGCGGAGAAAACGAGAAAAACAGCTAGACTACGGAGAAGGCGACACGAGGAGTCATCGCGAAGTATCAAGGCCGCGGGCTGATTCCTCGCCGATCCCTTCTTCCGCTTGCATCCCGTAAACGGCATGCATGCGTGTTGCGCGATCCGCCGACGCCTCAGATGACGAGTGGGTCGCGAGCGCGGTTCCATTTCCTGCGCTAACTTGTTGGCTGCGAAGCGGTAAAGCCAGCTGGCGGATTACGAGAAAAGGAAGAAACGCTGCGATGGATGGGAAGGAGGAGGGGGAGAGGGGAGAGGGGAAAGCCCGAAGAGCGGGTAATGAAGCGTGGCCTGCGGCTTGATCGATGATGGTTCTCCGCTTCCCACGCTGCTCGCCTAGGGAACCGGCAAAAGGGGGGAGGTACTTTGCTACTTTTTGTGCGCGCACGGGGGCGGCGGCTTCGATGCCGCAGCCTCGGCAAAAACGCCCAAGCACGTCCGGGCGACTGGAATCGGTGCGCGCGGCGTTTGGCCCGCTGCTTCGGCGGCAACAGGCTTCATGGGAACGCCGCATGAGTTATCATTCTAGTTTCTCGCTGTCGTTTTATTTTCTATCTTCCTTTCGTGTTCCTAGCTGTTTTCGCTAAAGACCCGAAGTTTCAGATTCAAATGGGTCGAAATTAACTTTTTTTTTTGCTTTTTCCCGCTAGTCCATGGTTCCGCGGTACATATAAATACCTATATATATATATATATATATATATATATATATATATATATATATATATATATATATATATATATATATATATATATATATATATATATATATATATATATATATATATATATATATATATATATATATATATATATATATATATATATATATATATATATATATATATATATATATATATATACTCCGGCGGGCCAAGATCGGAAGGTCTGGCGGCAGGGAGAGAAAGGGCGTTTGCAAATGAGCTGTGCAGGAGCAGAGGTAATGTTTCTCTTGTTCCTGCGTCGTCGTCGATCGCAAATTTCGGTATTCGTTAGCGCCCGATGCGGCGGCGGGAGCAGTTTGCCCCCGATCTGTGCAGTTCGCGGGACGTCGGTTTCCGTTTCATTATTGAAGTCGCGGCCTAGCCTAGAAACGCTGGCGTCCGCAGGTCGGGCTTCACGGGTACCTGGACGTATGATGGATGACGCAGATGTTTGCGCGCGGCCCGGCAGGCAGCTCAAAGATGGAAAAAGGAGAAAGCGCTGCAAGCGGTAACCGTAGATACACATATATAGTAGATGTGTCGGAAGCACGCCACTATTGGTGACGCTACGACGGATCAATTAAATATCGATCAAGTCCGGCTGTACCAAAACTTAGGCATGTTACGGAAGAGTCATGCTCGTGAATTATTGCGGTTAGAGGCAGACGAACTGCGCGCGATCATTTGTCTATATTCCTTGCAACAAATACACAAGACAGCAATGAAATAGACAGATGGATAGAGAGAACGACTTTATTAGAAGGACCACGCTCTAGGGGTCGCCTGCAATGCGTACGATTCATTGTCTTTGATAGAATCAGCCAAAGTGGACTGTCCCTATTAAGGGTGTAATTAATTACTCATCAGCATCCACCTGAGTGTAGCAATACGGCTACAAAGGAAGACTAACATGATTGGACTGACATCGTTACCACTTGTTGTTGTTGGTCAATTCGGCCGTGCCCTGACATCCGCTAAGCGTCCTGATTAACTTCGTCAATAAAACAACCACCCCGGACAGGCGGAGGTCGCGAGTGCGAGCCCGGGACCAAGACGAATTCTTCTTAACCTGGAGAGTTTCTGAGGAAGCCGTACAGCTTCCCCGTGTAGCTGTATAGCTGAACTCAGGCAGATATTGATGAGTTTATTCCCCTATTGAATGTGTAAGGTGTGGTTGGTCGGAGCATGTTGTCGTAATGGAGAGCTCGCGATAAGCCCGTCATGCCAGGTTGTTGGAGGTGTAGAAACGGTGACAGCTGAGCGGCGCTGTAGTGCAAGAAGTTTTGTGCTGCACTGCATAACAGCACGACAGAGTTGATGTAAAGAGTGCAGACACATTTTTGCTTGGTCTGTATTATTGCACGAACTTTCTCCGTCCGTTAGTGCTGCATATACGGGCCCAGAGTGCGAGCGAAAGACACATTTTGTTTTGTTTTTTTTTAAGCAATGTTTAATTTATACTTGATGAGTCCTTGCCTCATGCCACATATAATGATACTGTCAGTACAAAGTGCATTATAAGCAGGATTCCCTCAGTTTGCAGTGGAGGACGTTAGTCCTTGGAGGGGGGTGGGGGGGGGGGATTTTCACAATTGTGTACAAATTTCACTGTTAGTCATTTTTTTCTTTAGTATTATTCATTTATTTATGAACTCAAAAAATAATTAATAGCTATCGGTGCTAAAAATATTAGTCCAATGTTTGTGAGGGAATCCCCCTTTGTGGAGCAGATTTCATTAGCCGGTGTAATTGCTTGCATCCGTCATAGCGCAGCAAAATGGCCACACTGGAATGCTGCGCACATTTTCATAATCTTCTTAACTAAAGAAAAATTTCTGATAGTTTGCGGCGCGTTGGTTCCGGGTTAGTACCCCGGATCAGACGAACTTTTCAACTACGATGATTCCGAAAAAGCCGTGCGGCTTTCCTCTAGTAGCAGTAGTAGGCTGCGCGAGGGTGATTACTAATGATCAATTACTCGGCAATTAGTCTGCGTAAAGTACGAAACATGTTAGTCAAACTATATTATTAGTTTCAAGAGAAGCGTTTGGGCAGTACTTTGGACCTTTGGGCGAGGCCGGCACGTGTTTCACCCACATAAACTGGTGTTGTATGGTATATGTTTGTTAACCTGGGCTATGAGGGGTGCCGTAGTGGAGGGCTCCAGATTAATTTCGGCCAGCCGGATTTCTTTAACATGCACTGACATTGCACAGCGCATGGGCGTTTTTGCAATTCACCTCCGACGAAATGCTGGCCATTGCGAATGGCATTTGATCCCGCAGGCGAACGCCATGACCACCCAGACATCACGACTTGCAAAAATGGCAATTGTGTTTAAATTAAGAGGCTATGGACTCGCACAACGGAGCCGAATGCGAACGAATTGTTTCTTTAATGACTATTTTTATTGAGTTTGCATAAAAAATTTAGCATCGCGCTTTTAGTGACACATAATTTACTGAACTAAATACAATCCTGCTACCAAAATATTACCGATACCAGAACGTCAAAAATTATTTATTTGGGTAAAGAGCAAAGAAATGGACCGCATGTCATTTTTTCTAACTTTGCTGGAACATCACGCATACACGCAAAGGTGATGCATTCTTAAGCATCCAGGAAACCGACAGCGTATGCGCATATTCCGCTGTAACGTTGAAGTATTGTCTAAACAGTAAACGTTAAACTGTTAAACGTTAAAGTAACGTTTTACTACAGAACCACGAATGTGGTTCTATGGATTCTGGAAGGAGCAAGTAAGAACAATGCCGTGAAGACGGCTGAAGAGAGTTTTATTCAAGCGATCAAACAAGGGGACTTGTGAATCTTGTGGCACAAAAAAAAAAACTGCGTCAAGAGATACGTAGTGAACTGGCTATGTACTTGAAAACTGGGCACACGACATAAATCGTATGGCAACAAAAACGCGCTAATCCCACATATTCACCATCACAGGGCAGCGTGGCATCCCTTAACCACTGCACCGCTGCGCCAAGGGTGGTATGAGGACACCCGGGGACCTATGAAAGTAAAGCTGAAAATGAACAATTCCGCATATATGGGCATTAAGTCATTACCGCTATCGCGTCATACCCTTAAGGCGGAGTTTAAGTGTCCCCAACATTTTTTTTTCATGTCACACTTTCTCTTTTCTTCGCTTTCTGAAAAAAAAAATGAAAATTGGTTTTTGGGGAAAGGAAATGGCGCAGTATCTGTCTCACATATCGGCGGACACCTGAACAGCGCCGTAAGGGAAGGGATAAAGCAGGGAGTGAAACATGAAAGAGGTGCCGTAGTGGAGGGCTCCGGAATAACTTCGACCACCTGGGGATCTTTAACGTGCACTTACATCACACAGCAAATGGGCGCCTCAGCGTTTTGCCTCCATAAAGACGCAGCCGCCGCGGTCGGGTTCGAATCCGGGAACTCCGGATCAGTAGCCGAGCGCCCTAACCACTGAGCCACCGCGGCGGGGCAACGCTCTCTGCGCACAATTTGGTTTTTCTTCACATATATTTCAACCCGACCGCGGCGGCTGCGTTTTTATGGAGGCAAAACGCTAAGGCGCCCGTGTGCTGTGCGATGTCAGTGCGCGTTAAAGATCCCCAGGTGGTCGAAATTATTCCGGAGCACTCCACTATGGCACCTCTTCTTCCTTTCTTCTTTCACTCTCTCCTTTATTCATTCCCTTACGGCGCGGTTCAGGTGTCCAACGATATATGAGACAGATACTGCGCCATTTCCTTTCCCCTAAAAACCAATTATTAATTATTATTCACATATATTTTCGATCGTTTCTTTTTTGTTTTCTTTTCCTTCTTGTCCTTTTTTTACTCCTTGCCGTCGTTCTCGGCCCCCTCTTCGCTATTTTGTTTCCTGCGTGGTTTTTCGGTGATCTTGCTTTTTGACAACATACTCTATAGACTTTTCTTTTTATCTCTTCGTTATAACGCTTTATTTTAATGACTTTTTCTTTTTCTTGTTTGCATGACACCTGCAACTCGGCTTTCATTTTTTTTTCTGGCATCAGTCACCATCTTTTGGGCTCCCGGCCCTCCATTTCTCTTTGCACGCAAGGCATACCCCGCCTTTTTTTTTTCTTTTCAGATTGGCGTTTGATTTCAAATGAAATTTTGTTTCCATTTTTTTAGCCCCAATTATATTTTTCATTGTATTAAGATTTTGACAGCTATGCTAGGGCGCGCATTTCCATACCATTTAATTCTTTTCCTTTAGCTTTTGCTTATTAGAAGGAGTCCAAAATGAGGGAGCTGACTTCCTGTTGACTGCCATCAGTACAGAAGGTTTTGACGTTTTCGCAAATGACCTCAATAAAGTTTCGCTTCACAAGGACTCAGTAATTGGTCAAATGAACTAGAATGTGCGCTTTTGTAAAAGCCTCGAGGCTGGAGCGTCCGCCTCGGCTGCGGGGAAGATGGTTGACTCTAAACCAACCGCCGGCTACCCACCGGTAAAAATGGGTACAAGGGTCCCCCCGGCCCGGCGCCCAGCTTCCCCAGGTGTGTGCGCTTGGAAGAGGCTCCGCAAACCCCGCTGCGCCTTACGCGACAAAACCAGTTTCGAACGCCATCAGACTGCAAAGGTGGTTCAATGAAGTTCAAATGAGTTCGCTCTACGAGAGTTCAGCAAATGAAAATGAGTCTCAACTGCAGTCGTCAGCGCTCCTTTAAATTGTCCGCTGTATACATTAAGTTCGCATTGAAGCAAAACTATCCCCTTCAGCCTTACAGCTTAAGATATTTCGTTCATTTCTTTTGCAGACTAAGCAAAATGGCAATGTTTCGTACACTTATTGACGCGCGAATCTGTTTCGGGAAATATTTAGCCTTGTAAATATAAAGGAACAAACAAACCGACATTTGGTTTTGCACTTCAAGAATATAAGCCGTGATCCACAACAAAACTCTATACCGTTCGCTTAGTGCTGGTCGCTTGTAATGTTTTTATCATGACTTTAATTTTAGCCACCTTCTTTCCATTTTGTTATTAGCATGTAGTATTCGACAACGAAGGTTTATTGCAGATTAGACAAAAACATGGTCGCATTTTTTATGTGGTAAGCAGTCCGTTGTAGTCAGCCCGTGTGAACAACCTGGGAGGAACCACCACTTATACGCTGTAGTACGCATGAAATGCCCGAACACATGATAGGCGCAGTTTTCTTGTGTTCCAATAAACGAAACATAACCAAATAACTAACTTAAACTCCCTGCGCAGAGCGTCGCGGTCTGGAAGGTTCGAATCCAAATGAACTAACCGCTGCTTGATCGTATCGTTATTTAGTTCGAAACGCGGGAAGCACGCGCGCGCGCGCTATTACAGCTGCCATTTCGCGGGAAGTCGTGACGAAATATATGCGACTGCCGGCGTGAGGAAGCGGGGCTGCTAAAACAGATGCAAAAAAAAATAAAAAGGTGAAGTGGCGGGGAAAGCACTGAAATCGATGATCGATTCTGAAAGTTCGGCCACGACTGAGAACAAACGTCCTTTTTCCCGTTTACTGTCTCTATTTTCTTTCTCTCTTCATTCGCTCTCTTTTTCTTGCCATCCCTTTGTAACGGTATATCGAACCTCGTGCATGCGCGGGTGTGTGTGTGTGTTTCACTGTGCGCTCGCTAATGCAAGCTGAAGGGGGCCCCCCCGAGTCTCTATTTTAATGCGCTCGTCCCTCGGATCCGAGGATAATGTGCACGTTTCAAGGATACCGGAGAGAGGGTGTACAAGGTCTCGCCTCTCTCCTCACCGCTCGGACCCTGAATGCGGCCAACTTTGGCGTCTTGGGAATTGACTTCTTCGCAAAAGAATAAAGCTGGGAAAAGGCCCACCACAGTGCTTCGAGTAAGGGCGAGCTGCTGAGGAAGGAAAAAAAAAAAGACAAAGTAGTGGTTATCTGAGGCGAGCACCGTGACACGTCATTTTTGACAGCGCTTGTAGCGTCACGGTCTGTGTATTCGGGAGTCGTCGGTGACAGTGAGTCGCTAGAGACCCACACGCTCGGGTCGTCCGGTGGTTTTTCTTTCTTTTTTTACTTTATGAAGACCCTGGGACTTTTTATTTTGCCGTGCTCTGCGCCGCATACTGCAAGTCCCCTCCCGTGTCTGTCGTGTTCTGCGTAAGCGAATGATGAAATTATCACGCTTTTGCGTCTTCATACGGCGAAGTCGGGAGTATGAGGTTCTAAAGGAAAACTGTGAGCACTGAAGAGTCGAAAAGTTTGTTCATCAACTTCATCGTCACACTTCACCAAAGCTCTTCTAACGAACTGATGGTGATGACGATGATGATTATGTTATTAGTAACAGTGATCTTCGTTAGTGGTACAAGTGCGCCCCAATGTCGACCGCATGCAAAAGGCGACGGGCTCGAATTTCGGCACTCGGCAATAAACACGCTTGTATCCCTCTTCTGTTGTCTTTTTTCTAAGCATCGTTGTCGTTTCTCAATCTGGCGCTCAACTTTCTCAGCGGAGAAATGTACAGTAAATTGCGTCTTGGTTTCTGACAATTGTCAGTCACGATCCTCATTACCACAACACCTCCAACGCTAGCAGCGGCAACGTATACCTCAGTACAGGACGAAGCTCTTTCCAAATTCCTTCCAACCACCGTTGCTTCATTCGTCCCTTGGCTCAGAACGTTCCTGTTTCTATCTCCTGTTACCAGTTCTCTCCGCCCACCATTCCTACTGTCGATGTGCACACTATTCGTAAGTGCTTCTGTCGGTCCTGTTCTCTGTCCAGCTCATGTCCGTTACACTCTAAAAAAAAGGAGTAAAAAAAAGATAAGCTGTCCTATATAGAGAGCACTGCCGTTTATAAACGAGAGTGTGCGAATACTACGCTCCTTCGTGTTGATTCCATCTTGTAACGTCTACCATAGCTCATTCTCTCGCAGTGTATCGAGACTAAGAGCGAAGCCATTTTAACCGCGCTGTCACCCACCTTGGTGCCTCGTGCAGTCTGTGCGCCGCTAGGAAGAAGGCCGCGCATAGCGATTAACCGGATACCTGCCGCAGCACAAGTCTCTCCCGTACCCGAAGCCTCGGGCCAAGTACGTAAGCGGCAGGTGCGAAACACTTTCGATGCTTGCTATAGCGAAACACCGCAAAGCGGCCATATCGCTCCACCGTGCGCCTCTGCTCGGTTTCCTTCAAAAGCGCGGCGACAATGCCCGCTCTCGTATCTGTGTTCGGGCCCAGCTCGGTCGGGCTTCCCGAATTGCCGGCAGCCATTCGTGATTCAGGCTCGCGAGTCATGCATGCAGCCAGCGCGGCCGTTGAATGGAGAACGCCTCTGCCGCCCCCGCTCAAAGGCCCTCGGCGACGAAGATGCGATGCAAGAGGAGCACTCATCGCGCTTTGGGCTCCCATATAATAGCAGCTGCAGACCCGCGTTCACGGCCGACCAACAATGCTTCGCAGCGATTGTCTGCCTCTGCTTCTCGCTCGCGTGTATACGGGGAGAAGCATTGCAAGCAAGCGCTAACTGTGATACGTGCGCAGAGGTGCGGCAGTTCCTATACTCTTACCCTCCGCGGTGGCACTGTGGGCGAGGCGTGCGGCTGCTTAGCATCACGTTGCGAGTTGTGGGAATTCACCTATTGGCTGGAGGAAAGCGACATCACCAGATCGGAACATTCCTGTGATGTCCCTGTTGTGCGGCCACAATTCGCAACCAGATAAGTAAATAATAATAATAATAATTGGTTTTGGGGGAAAGGAAATGGCGCAGTATCTGTCTCGCATATCGGCGGACGCCTGAACCGCGCCGTAAGAGAAGGGATAAAGGAGAGACTAATAGAAGAAAGGAAGAAAATGGTGCCGTAGTGGAGGGCTCCAAAAAAGTTTCGACCACCTGGAGATCTTTAACGTGCGCTGACATCGCATAGCACATGGGCGCATCAGCGTTTCGCCTCCATCGAAGCGGCCGCCGCGGTCGGGTTCGAACCCGGGTACTCCGGATCAGTAGCCAAGCGCCCTAACCACTGAGTCACTGCGGCGGACACCAGATAAGTGGTCGAACTCATGTTCGTGCTGAGGTGAGGACAGAAAGAGTCAACACTACAACTGTCCGTCTAATAAGAAGCATTTATTCCCTAACTGTGGCTTCCTGAAGCGATGAACGGTCCGCTCACCATTTTAGGCGTGTGGGCGCTGTCTCCTAGCCATATATGGGCATTAACCCATCAACGTCATCGCGTCATACCCTTAAGGCGGAACTTAAGTGATCTCTCCAGTTTTTGTTAGCTCTCATTCTCGGCAAACTGGGGCGAACATAGTCCAAACCTGAAGCCGAACATGCGAGCCAACTTATCCCGAATATTCCTAAATTTCTGTCCGAATGGTGAAAAGCAAAAGAAAACTTAAGCCCCGAGCAGGATTCAAACGGCGGCTGTGTAAACAGATCAGCTGCGCTTCCCGACACCTTAGTCCACTCGGCCAACGTTGCAGCATCTGAAGCCACGCGTTTAACGTACCGATATAGCCTCTCGTGCTGTGCTTTGAATAACGCCGTTATCATTATAATTCATCCGTTCGTTCTACACAGCGAGTGTTTGCAAAGTCCGCTAAATGAAAAATTGGTTTTGAGGAAAGGGAAAGCGCAGTAAGCCTCTCACTTCGCAGTGCAGTGTAGCCCCGGAAGCAATGAAATAGAGTTGAATTTGGGTTACTGGACTGGTGTACATTGTCGTTTTTTGTTTGGCTTGCTGCGCCCACTCAAATCGCACTTAGCTGTATTCATCCATTTTTCGACCCTCATTTTTTTACGTGTATAATTCCTTTGTTTTGTCGACCATAGCAGCGCAACCTTAGTTCTGAGGCTCGGTGAAATTTCGTTTTCTCCCCTTAGATTCGTTTTCCTTTCATGATCAGACCGCACGCGGTCAGTAGCACATTCAAGTGAGTATACATACCGATGACTGTCACTCCTCGCATTTACCGCCCCAATAAGAAGTACATTACACAGCCACAAAGCGCCTTCTAAAGAAGCGACCGCAGCTTTGAAACGAGTACCATTCAACAAAGTAATGTCAGTGCGAAGAGGACGACACAGCTCAGCCCCTTTCCCCCTCCTTTTTTTTTTCTATCGCTACCACCTCCTCCCCACTCTGATATTTCTTTACTTTGCAGCCCCTTCCTCCTTTCGCTGTTACCGTAAATGCAGAGCCCATTTGAGTATCACCTTCTCATCGAACCGCGAAGACTCTCCTTCGACGTTCATGTTTGTGTGTACGCAGCTCGAATAGCGAAACAACGAAACAAAAAAATAAAAACAACAGCTGCGATTTGGGGAGAAGTGGTGCGTAGGGAGGCTATTACAGAAAGTTCGCTTGTTTCCCCCGAAGGTCTGTCTCACTTGAGCCTTCGGTAAACCGCGGGTCGTGATGGTGGCGAGTTTTACAGTAAAAAAAAAAAAGGAGGGGGAGCAGCGGCCAGCGACGCCCGTGCTTCGCCTTATGTGAACGGATGGACTCATTTCTTCGTCGAGAGAAGAGACGAGATGCGCGGAGGAAGCTCCTATTTGATCCGCCCTGCGTGCGAGTCGGTGGCGGCGGCTGTGGCTCCCGATCGGCCCGCACCTGAAGCTCGATCCGGCCCGCTGCGCCTGGCTTGTTATATGGGCGCCGAGCGGCAGGCTGCTCGCGCCAGGCAAAGACACTCCGTTCCGAAAGCGTTTTGCCCAAAGATCTCTCTCTCTCTCTCTCTCTCTCTCCACACCTACTTCGACCTCCGTTGCCTCCATTCTCCTTGTGCCGCTTATCTTGCGCCTTGAAGAGGGATTGCGTTAACCTTTTTGTTTTTGTAGTTTGTTTTTGTTAATGCGACGAGGGGAACTACAGTGGTCCTCTTCTCGTTTCTTTGTAGCAGGTTCTTCCGTTTGATATAGCCGTGACTGATCCAAATGACCAGCTGGGTTCATGCAGTTTTTGAAGATAAGGGTGCGACAGCGCATGTGCTCACTATTGAGCATCTACTTCTGTCTTTTCACAAAACGATAACCAGGGATCACTTTGTATTTGCGCAGAAGCTCGAATGGGACTGTTTACTAAAGCTGAAATGCATCTCGGAGCGGAAATGCATTTCTAAGATGCATTATATTTTCTCGAAATGTATGAGCGCTGCTAATGGCTTAAAGGAAACCGAGTTCCCGTAAGGTGTACCAGGACCGTGAGGTGTACCAGCGCATTTCCGGACCATACCCTATAAAGAAAGGATCAGACAACGGCTATAAGTGCGATCACGTTGCATGATTTTGGCTGAAAAGTGTTTTAGAATGCAACTTAAAAGGTAACACACACCCAGAGGAAATGGTAAATGATTTGGGTGCTGGTAATTGTTGCCGAAAAAAAAAGCATCTCTGAGGTACACTGCATCCCCAGTGCACATGGTAAATTACTTGTTTTCTGTTATAATTCGTAATTTTTAAAAAGAAAATCACAATGAAATGTGTACTTTATGAAAGCAATTCGAACTGGTGTCTTATGAGTTCAAAAACGCAGCACAAATCGAATGCACAATTGAACTTCTTTTTTTTCTTCTTTATTGCACGGAAGTGCACAACTGACAGGCTCCTAGCCTTACCTAACCGGACCGCATCCCGCGAATCCGCCATACACAGCCGCACAAGCATCGTGCTATCACTGCCCACACATCGAAATTCCGGGAGACACACACGTGCACCGGGTAAAGGCAGTCAGACAGGAGGTCGATCTTACACACCATATACCTCCGCATCATAGCACACTGCTTTCTCAACAGAGACTTCTATGAACGTGGCGGCTCTGCACGGAGCAAAGAGTTTCTTTTTTGTTTTTTAAATTCACGCGTCGACCTCACCTTTCAGAACATGGTCTCGGGCTAAGTGGACGTTTGTGTCATGGTCAATGAATTGCCGCCTCTGTCAACAGCAAGAGACTCTTCATCATTGCTTTGTATTTTGTCGTCATGCCGTGTTTTTTGGGACATTCTTCAATAGACTCTCAGAAAGGACATTGAGATCACGCCCTACACTACAAGATTTTTGCCTATAATCGAAGGTTCTAAGTTTCACGCGATTTTCTATGCTCATGGGACTGTTTAGCCTTTGGCAGAGCCGAATGATAGCTTGCCTTGCCATGCAGAAATGCGCCGAGGAACGACCGGAAGCAAGCGCTTTTAAATGCGCTGTTTAATGTTCTCATAAAAAATTTCCTATTTTTCATTAGCTGACGCTGCAGGGCTACTCTTTACCGAGTACGAAACGTAGTGCCACAACCATGGAACAAGGCGATCGCGATGCATCTGACCTCTCAGGCATTGGCGTCGGCTGCGATTATGACAAACGCACTTGGCGGTCGTCGTGATCGAAATAGGTCAGGGTTAATTGGAAAAGGGCAAGGTTAAATGGAGAGATAAGGGACAGGCCTTTGTCTTGCAGGGGGCGTAGTCAGGATGATGATGATGATGATGATGATGATGATGACCGGGATTCCCGAGTTTCACGACCACACTCTAATTTCTCCGCATCTCTTGTTTCTTTGTTCTGCGTTGCTTGTGTACTGTTGACAGACAGGTAATCTGTATTCAGTTTTTAGTTTGCCTGTATGTTATCTGCCAGCCACGCGCATAGGTCTCGATCTTTACTCAGGCGAAGAAAACGTCGTTCGATCCTGGGTAGAACCATTTGAAGGACTATGGTAGAACTTACCCACATCTTCATGATGTGAATAAACTGAAAATAAAAATAGAGAATGATTTAATGTGGTTAAGCCAAATGCGAATTAGGCGCGCTAGCACTTCTTTTTTCGCTTCGGTTTCGGGTCGAGGCTCGGTTTCAAGGTCAGTCAGACTTCAGACGAAGATCTGCGAAATCGGACTTCAAGCTCCGCCGTAACCATAGATTATATTTCCACTACCGATTCCTTAGAGAAACTTGGCTAAAAATGATTATTTTAGTGTTCAACAGTTGGTTTAATATAGCCAGCTCAGTTGCACCTTTATTTTTTTTCAACACGTATATCTCTACCTCTTTTGCCAGAAATCAGCTGGCGCCACCTGACGTCACTTTCTTGTTGAAACTCAAAGCTTATGAAAACTTCTTTCGGTCCCGCAGTTTCTAGCGTATTTTCCAAGTTTTGGCCTAGGAAGCGTCAACTGACTGACAAGCAGAAGGTTGGAGGTGACACTTAAGCTCAGCCTTAAGGATATGACGCGATAGCGTTAATAGTTTATCGGCCATATATGCGGAATTGGTCATTCTCTACTTTACATTCGAAGATCCCTTGGAGTCCACATACCCCTTCCTGGCGCAGTGGTGCAGCGGTTAAGCGATGCGCCACTGCCCTGCGATGGCAGGTGCTGCCACCGGTGGGGCTTATGAAATTCAGGTTGCTTTTGCCGAGCAGCCTCTAGGTCACGGAGAGAGGCTTTGGACAGACAAACATTGGCGAAATCTGAAATTGGGGGTTTCATGCTACCCCGCCGCGGTGGCTCAGTGATTAGGGCGCTCGACTACTGATCCGGAGTACCCGGGTTCGAACCCGACCGCGGCGGCTGCGTTTTTATGGAGGAAAAACGCCAAGGCACCCGTGTGCTGTGCGATGTCATTGCACGTTAAAGATCCCCAGGTGGTCGAAATTATTCCGGAGCCCTCCACTACGGCACCTATTCTTCTTTTCTTCTTTCACTCCCTCCTTTATCCCTTCCCTTACGGCGCGGTTCAGGTGTCCAAAGATATATGAGACAGATACTGCGCCATTTCCTTTCCCCAAAAACCAATTATTATTATTATTATTATTATTATTATTATTATTATTATTATTATTATTATTATTATTATTATTATTATTATTATTATTATTATTATTATTATTATTATTATTATTATTATTATTATTATTATTATTATTCATGCTAAGCACTAAAATTAATTGAATTTAAATTTAAGCATGGCAAACAATTTTCCACACTATCCACGTGTTGCTTCGCGGGCAGTCCTAATCATTGCATAGAACTCGGCGCGTGTGACTGCTGTCTTCGCGTACTAACTTTCAGCACCACCCGCCGCTGTGGCTCACTGCCTATGGCGCTCGGGTGCTGAGCCCAAGGTAACTAGATCAAATGCCGGCTGCGGAGGCCGCAATTCAATGAGGATAAAATGCGAAAACACCCATGTACCGAGGCAATGTCAGTACACGTTAAAAAAACCCCTGAGCCCTCTACTACAGTGTCTCTCATGGCCCATGTCATGCCGAACATTTAGCACCACACTAACATGCACAAAATACCTCGCGAGGCGAAACAGAAAACATTAAAACGGTATGCCATGGCGCCAGCAAATATGCGAAAAAGACGTGAAACACGTGAGATAAAACTTCAGAAATATGTTATTCACGCTGTCCACGTGACAAGCATAACGTGGCAGTGGGCTCACCACGAGCATCTTTGTCATTTCCACAGCACTTCCCTTTGCTGCGCTTCCTGTAGCGAACCTTAAACGCCCGGCCTTCTGAGAGAAGCCTTAAATTTATTTCCTCTCTCTCTTACTCTTTGTTTTGTTTTAATTTCTGGCGCACCACTTCTTCGGCCGCTCCGTCTGAAGCAAGTTGTCAGTTTTAGCGAAGAGCAGCAGCAGCAAACGCTTTGAGCCAAGATAAAGCACTCCTTGGGCAACGTCACAGGGAAAGACCTCCTCGCCTCGCTGTTCCCGCGTCTCAAAGCACCAGTGACGAAAAAAAAGAAACCAAGTGTCGATTAGTTAGGAATAAGAAAAAAGAAGATTGAGATGGTTAGGATACAAAACGGCGGGCAGGCCACAAGTTTCCTCACTTGGGCAGGAGTAGCGATAAATGTGCCCAGCTCCGGACTGCCGGCCGTTGGCGTCTTCGTGTAAAACGGGCCCCGAATTAACAGCTCTCTTTCCTACCGCGGCGGCGAGGCAAAGAATAAGGCCCGAAGGACGAAACGGCGTGCGCACGCGGGCGCCCTTGGCTTTCTGGCTGTGCTTCTGCGGGGGCACAGCCACTATAAAGAATACAGCACGGCGAGAAGCGAACAGCGTGCGCACATTTCCATAGGCACTTGGCGGGGTTGGCCACAGCTGGTGCGCCCCCCCCTCCTTCTTTCTTCCTCCCACCCTCCTCCACGCCGCATGGTCGTCTTTCTTTCCTTCTCTCTCTCTCTTTCTGTCTCTCTCATCTTTCTTCTCCCTCCCTCACTCTTTCCTTATAACTTGCCGCGCAACCACCTGAACGTTGGTAAAAACCGAAATCGGGAAGAGGAAAAAATAAAGACCTGCGCCATCCACCTTTCTCTCTTATCCCCTTCCCCGTTTCTTCTCCAGCGGGAAAGAAATGGTGAAGGGTGTAAGCGGGAAGCCGCTGGGGCTCCGGCACCCAACGCCTCCCTTAATTTTGCTGGGCGCGCGCATTGTGGCGCCAGAACTCCTGCTGCCTTTGTGGACCAGCTTCACAATGGGTGCGTCGTGGACGGATGCGTGCTTTACTTATTTCGGGGCCGGAAGGGTACGTGCGCGGGGCAAAGTGGTAGGGCTGAGGACTTCGCCGTGCCTCCTTTATTTGTTCGCGCGCTTTTTTCTTCTTAACAAGTGAGAGAAAAATTTCGAGGGCCCTCTCCCTCTCTCCACCCACGAGCCGGTGGTACCCTTCTCAAACTCCATTTTATTCGCACAAAAAGACTACTAGGCCGCTGCTGGTGACTGATCACTCTTCTGAAGTTTTCTACTTGGGGGTGTCGACTTATTGCGAGCCGAACGGCTGCACGAACTGGCTGGGTCTACTGCAAGTGGGAGAGAGCACGCTGGCAGAAGAAATCGATAGGCTTGCCGCTTCATTCGTGATCCAGTGCAGTTTTTTTACTTCGGAAGTCTGTCGCTAAACTCTCGGGAAGGAATTAAGTCGCAGCCTATGGAGTTGGTTCGAACGCTTGTTGGGCGAGTTTCGTAATAGGCAGGTGACACTGTTACCACCTGCCACATAGTTTAGGACGTGTTTCACCATCGGTATAAAGCGCAGGCTGTCGCAAAACTTCTTCACGAGCTAGCCCTTGCGAAAGATATCTTTTTCTACGGCATTACGCGCGTACCATATGCGTTGGCGGCGCTGTTGACCACACCAGTGCCTGGCTCTAACAATTTTGTTTCCACGCTGCAACAATTTGCTGCACATTTTCTTTTTTTTTTCCTCCACCTTTATTTTCGCCACTGAACCTTCACCAGTGCACGATTATGAGGAACTTCAGTCACCGCATGACTGTATTAACAAAAGGATCAGTTTATCAATTACGACGCGCCCGCTGAAAATATTCCGAAAGTACCGGTATTATATAGCAAGGATGTCAAGAAGTAGGAAATGGCATTCCTGGAGACGAATTGAGATTCATACGGGCGATGGCAGAACGAGGAATGTCGGCGTCACTCTCGCTCAACATTTCTCCGTTCTACGGTGGATCTCTTAAACCAAGTTTTCGAGCTGGATTTTGTTGACGCTATTAGCGCAAAACGGGAGCGTATGAATAATACCGGAGCGCCGGCACGGCACGCGCTTAGGCATTCTTTAGACATGGGCGCGATCTTTCACCCCTTGATTTTTTTTTCTTATTTTGCGCAGGAAAAGCAGTGACGTTGATGACTGATCGCCTGCCAGGGCGTTGTTCTTGGCAGCCCCGTTGGAGGTCCCGCTTTATTGAGTGCCGAGCGTGCGCCAGAGGAAATTAAAGAATGAACGAGGGGCGTGCACGCGGTAGAATAAACAGCTGTATCATGCAAAGAAGAAAAAAAATTATTCCTAAACATTTTTCTCTTTAGAGCAATTTCTCGTTCATCATCCTGAGCGCGTAGAGCTAGCTAGCCACGCCTTCGCTTTTCATCCTGCTCGTGCCACCTGCCGTTTACTCGCGCCTGTAAAGGGTGCTTTTTTGCTAAGAATAAAGGTGTGTGGCAAAGCCGCATTCAAGACCGAGTTAAGGTATGTCGTTTATACAGGCTGCGATCTCGTTGGCGCTGTCGGGATGGCGAAAGGCGGCAGCGAACTATTAGAAAGAGGATAAGTTGAGGAAAGAATGAACGAAACAGTGAAAGGCATTCTACGACCTACAACTTGAGTGAACAGGTCCAGTACTTCTCATAACGGAAGGCATATATTTAAGACTCCCTTATGTAGTAGTTCCGATCGTACGGACAATAGAGGAAATTTTGAAACATTTTCGAGGAAAAGCTTACACTACATGACGGATCTGCTCTTAGCCTTAGAGAGGAGGTTAAGTTGATGGTAATAGGATAGCGTGTTACCGCTGTTTTAAGAAAGCGAGCATATTTTATTTTTATTATCTGATTTCTCGTTGCACTTTTTTACGCTTGTTTAGACCTGCCATTTTCACTGACAGTCGGTTTTTTTCCATTCTAGGGCTTGTCAGCACAAAGCGAAGTTATCGATAATAAGCATTAGAGTGCAGCTCTTAGGCGCCCGTTCCTGGCTTCAGGCGTCATAGTGGTCGGCGTCGGCGTTGTCGATGTAATCGGCGCAACCGGTTGTCCATTCCTCCGCTCTCGGCGTGGCATGTAGTAGCAGAGCGAAGCGCCACCTGGAATGCGGCTACCACGCTGAGATCCAGGAGGGTGGCTAGTAGGGTAACACGTCACCTGCCAGCCGCGAAGAGCTGCGCTCAAATTTCGCATTAACGACTGCCGTAGTCGTTTGTCATTTTTTTTTAAGCGAAAGCTTCACTACGCTAGGTTTTCAAGAGGGCAGCGTCAGTGCAGTCACGTGACAGGTGTCGCGTGGCAGGTCATGTGACCTTCTGGCGTCATCGCAATCTCTCCACCGTGGCAGGACCTGTCACGTGGTGTTGTCACGTGGCAGGTCATGTGACCTACTGACGTCACCGCAGTCTGCCTACCGTGGCAGGTGGCAACTGCCTCATCGGGAATTTCATCAACGCTTTCGCTTCTCACCAGGGTTAACCAATGTTTAATCCGCAGCTAATTTTTTTTACTTTTTCTCCTTCTATTGATGTGGAGCTCGTAGAAATGAAGTAAACACGACAAATTACGTAAGCTTAGTCTTGATGGAGTGTGCCATCAGAAATGTAGCAGACAACAGAGCAAATGCTACTGGCCTTAAGTTCACCTGGTGAGCTGTATTAAACATTTTCTTTTCTTTGGCGATTTGTGATGTGTTCGCACTTTGATTTTCATCCTAGAAGTCTTCAGACCGTGTGGATCAGACGGGTTGCGCAACGGTTGCTAATATGACGGCGAAGCGACACCAGGTGACGCGTGTCTGCACTCTGCAGAGGTCGTAAAAGCAATTACGAAGGGACGTCAGCTATACGGCTACAGTACGTATGAGAGATTCAGATTGCAGACAGCTATTTACAATAAGGCTGGCTCTTCGTCACGAGCAGCGAAAAATACCTTGAAACTCATTTGCTGTCTTCTCACCTCACTGTGCTTTTAGTTTTCTTAGCTGCCGTGGCTTGGCTGCGTTGAATTCGCAATTTACATGACAATAAGCACGTTAAAACGTCCGTTACTCGTTACTGCTGTTTACTGACGAGCACCATAGCTTGTGTCTCAATTGTATTTTGTTTCGCATCGGCATGTCTCAACAAATAACACGTTCTGGCCTTTCTGCAATGTCCAACTTTAACATTATGCGAGATGCACCAATGAAGACTTCAACGCAGACACTTGACCGCTCTTGAAGCTGTACACACTGAATACAACAGCACCTGTACTAGTCTCTCTCTCCATCCGTCCGTCCGTTTTTTCTTTCTTTCTTTCTTTCCTTCTTTCTTCCTTTTTTTCTTTCTTTCTTTCTCTCTCTCTCTCTCTCTCTCTCTCTTTCTTTCTTTCTCTCTTTCTTTCTTTCTTTCCTTGGTTTCTCTTCTTTTTCTTTCCCACTTTCTCCTTTCTTGCCTCTTGCATGGGAGCATGAGTGGACTGCCGCCAATATCGCGTCCATATCCATGTAAATAAGAAATACGGGCCCAGTGATCAAATAATAGTGAAACAAGGGAGGGCTCTTTATTAAAAGAAGGAACTTTCCGGCCCGTGTACGACTGCCCGCACGCTACCACGCTGCGTAGTAAACGGCACGTATCAAGGCAGTAGCAGCATATACTTCGAGATTGACTGGTTAACCCCCCCTAGAATATTGGCAGCGCGTGTTCGCGCGGCCCGCGATATTCGTTCTCCGCCTGACAGAGCTGCCTCCGCGTCTGCCGTCCTATGCAGCAACGCTGGCCAAATAACGAGCCGCTGACAGGAAGCAGGCGCCGGAATGTGAAGCGACCCATGCGCTAGGGCGCGCATGCGCACAACGAAAGAAAAAGAACCGTTAGCTGCGCAAGAAAGTAAAGCAGCAGGATCTATCGATATGTTCACACACAAAAAAAAAAAGAACGCTGCAGCGTCAGCGGTGGTCAGTCAGCGTTGCTTACCTCCGTTGCTGGGGTGCTTGTGCGCAGTATATAACGACGCGTTTTGCGGCGCTGTTTGCTACTTTCTTTTGCTTTTTGGCGTTCGCATGAAGCCCTGTTCTGAATACACCGAGTCCGTGGTTTATTTCGTTTTAACCTGCTGGCCTGGATCGCCATAGAACGGCAGTGAGGCGGCGGGGCCCAAGGCATTCTTCAGTCAATGCATATATGTTTCCTTGTACCTGCCTTCCTGTTATACCTTGTGGGTTAAATGACCTCAGTGAATTATTCATCTGTTCAGACATACAGTAGGTGAAACTGAAGATGATTCATATGAACGAGGTGACATGGCACCCACGAAGATCCGTTTGTGCAGCTGTACCTTTAGTCGGGATGGACGTCAGGTGCAGGAATTTAACGGAGTGGATTCCAAGAGAAGGCAAGCGTGTCAGGAGGCAGCAAAAAGTTAGGTGGGCGGACGAGATTAAGAAATTTGCGGGGACACGGTGTACGCAACTGGGACAGGACAGGGTTAATTGGAGAGGGCTTTTCCCTGCAGTGGAGGCTGACGGGATGATGATGATATTAATGTGAAAGTGAGTGAGTGAGTGAGTGAGTGAGTGAGTGAGTGAGTGAGTGAGTGAGTGAGTGAGTGAGTGAGTGAGTGAGTGAGTGAGTGAGTGAGTGAGTGAGTGAGTGAGTTGGTGAGTGAGTGAGTGAGTGAGTGAGTGAGTGAGTGAGTGAGTGAGTGAGTGAGTGAGTGAGTGAGTGAGTGAGTGAGTGAGTGAGTGAGTGAGTGAGTGAGTGAGTGAGTGAGTGAGTGAGTGAGTGAGTGAGTGAGTGAGTGAGTGAGTGAGTGAGTGAGTGAGTGAGTGAGTGAGTGAGTGAGTGAGTGAGTGAGTGAGTGAGTGAGTGAGTGAGTGAGTGAGTGAGTGAGTGAGTGAGTGAGTGAGTGAGTGAGTGAGCGAGTGAGCGAGCGAGCGAGCGAGCTAGCTAGCTAGCTAGCTAGATGATGCGAAGGTTCGGTCTAGTGAGTCAGTGTTGTGATTTTACCACCACAGCAGTGTGTACGTGCTTGGCAGAAGCAGTTTTTAGTGCTGAGTATAACGCGTACGAAACAGCGCTGTATGTTCTCTAGACGTAGCTCTTGTGAAAGGTATTTCCGTTTGAGTGTATTCGGCAGTATTTATTGCAAAGCGTTCAAGTTGTTCCTGTTGCTCGGTCACTTGCATTCTTGCGTGAAGAGGAATACGCACACAGTGATGATGACGCAGGATGTGGGCCTACGTCTTGCGGTGTTCTGTACATGTTGAGCGTGTGCCCCTCTCCACGCAGGTACCTTCTTTCTACACGCTAGAGTTGTGTTCGTTGTTGTCGTGCGTGCGTGCGCGGGTTTCTCTTATCACTAACAGCAATGAGTAAAGCAGAAATTTGGGCAAGTTGGTACGTATCCATTTTGAAACAGCGCTTTATATCCAATCTCCCCTTCGGAAAGGGCGACCGATGGGCAACTAATGCACGTCGCGCCTTTCTCACGTATAAGAAAAGCTTCAAAAACTTCTCGCGTCATCTTATCACAATGGCGAAACACGATATTGGTGTTCTTATAGTCGGGGGTACATTTGCATTTCTTGCAACGGAATGCACCTTTAGTGAGAGGGTCTCCTTCTGTTTTTCTTTTTTCGTACTCTTTTTCGTGTTTGCATTTGCACCTTCTGCAGTGGACCGCCACGTGTGACAGGGGGTCTTTTTTTCTGGTGTTCTCATGTTCCATGAGTCGCTTGTTGATGCATCTTCCTGTTTGGCCAATATATGTGGCGCCACACGAGAAGGGAATTTGGTATACTACCCCTACCTCGCAAGGTACATAATGGGAAACATGGCGCACCTGCAAGCCCTTTTGTACCTTGCGAGGTAGGGGTAGTATACCAAATTCCCTTCTCGTGTGGCGCCACATATATTGGCCAAACAGGAAGATGCATCAACAAGCGACTCATGGAACATGAGAACACCAGAAAAAAATACCCCCTGTCACACGTGGCGGTCCACTGCAGAAGGTGCAAATGCAAACACGAAAAAGAGTACGAAAAAAGAAAAACAGAAGGAGACCCTCTCACTAAAGGTGCATTCCGTTGCAAGAAATGCAAATGTACCCCCGACTATAAGAACACCAATATCGTGTTTCGCCATTGTGATAAGATGACGCGAGAAGTTTTTGAAGCTTTTCTTATACGTGAGAAAGGCGCAACGTGCATTAGTTGCCCATCGGTCGCCCTTTCCGAAGGGGAGATTGGATATCTGGCGTCACATGTGGCATGAGTTGACTCTGGTGGCGATTAATCTTTCCTAACTCTGTATATATTTTGTGTGTTTTTTTTTCAATAAACCCAGTTGTTAGACAGCGCATGTTTGTCTTTACACCTCAGTTTCCACGTCCCGTCTTTGTTGCGCTGTTTCAAAATGCACTAACAGCAACACTTATAAAAAATCAAGGTGCACTTTCTAAATCAATAAATCAGGCGGTCTGCATCCCTTATGCAACTGGTGCATGAGCTCCTTGCTATATAACTACGCCACCTTTTTTTAAGAAGCATGTGGTGGTCGGCGAGAATAGGGCTTAACTTTCTGTCCAGATTTTCGCAATCTCAGTAATCTAGAACCTTACTAGCCTCTTTCTCACAAATCTACTCCTCTTTTGGGCTGTATGTATCGCTGCAACCCACTAGTTCTAAGGCCACTCCAGCGGACGAACAAGCACTCGCGGTTTCCAGGGGACGCCCGGCCACTCAATAGCATGAACCGACAACTGTGAGGAAGAAGGTAAGCAAAAAGGATCGAATGTATGAAAAAACGTTTGAGCGAAAAATCAACGAAGCCTCGCAGGAAGGCAACAAGGTGTGAGCGAAACGACGCGCAAATAATGTATGCTGAACAAGGTAATGAAAGAAGTTTTCCAGAAAGCGCGGTTTCGTTTACTTAAAAAGACAGGGAAGTCGAGCAAGAAAAGGGTTGAACAAGAGTTGAAACATTTAAAAAATAATTAATTAACTATACTGAACAAGAGGTAACCGGAAAAAATCACGAGAGTGCAGTTCGGGGTGTAACTTGTTGTTGTAGAAATATACTAAACACGCGTATATTACCATGCGAGTGTAAAAAAAAACAGAAACCAAAAAGGTTCCTGTAGTACTTTAATTTGCGAACAGGTAAACGTAATTAGGTTCCAGGAGTTCAACGAAAATAAAGGCCATTCTAGCGAATCGATGAAGATGGCAGGGGTAAAGGATGCCGTATGCCACTGCGGGCGCCCACGGTATAATAAGCGGGACGCGAGGGTGCCTCATTTCCCTAATTGCAAGTTCAGCCGGTGGCGAGCCCGCACGCAAAAGCGAGTCACGTGGCAAACTCAAGGCGACGTCGGTGGGAGCCGCCACGTTTCGCGGCAGCTAGATGCGCACGCAAGCACATCGACTCCGCGCAGCTCTGATTCTTGCAACGCGGCCGAGGCTATATACCTCGTTGCATTTGTCCCAATATGACGCCTCCGCCGCACGTGTGGTCGAACTTGCTTCTGGACCATTTATTTTCTCTCCGAAGCCCCACAATGATTGGAAGATAGCGCTAAGGGTAATTATCCAGAACTCTTATAAGAGCTTGGAACGCCAGAAGCAGTTGAAACCCAAGGCGAAGTGAGGCTGATGCTGTCTCCAGGCATGCGGAATTTGAGCACTTTTCTGTTGTTACAAACTGTGCTGAAGCATTCAAACGCCACTAGTTGTTCAGAAGAGTCAGTTTCTCTCTCTCTCTCTCTCTTTCTTAGCTTAATACCGAGAAAAATGCTCTATAGTATTCAGCCAAGGTACTCTTGCACAACACCTAGCTTAAGCTCCGGCCCCTGCGTTATAATCGAGTCAAGGAACTTCGTGACGGCCCTATATACCTGCACACCTTCTCGAAAGATGATAAAGTTCGACCCGCGGCTGGCGGATGAGCGTGATGCGCCTGCCAGAAAGAATGCCTCTACACCGCTGCCCCAGCCCAGGCCCAGCCATAGTCTGGTGCCGTATACACGAGCCGACACAAGCCGTCTTGTTGTTGGTCGGCCCCACGGCGAAGGGAACGTCTTCTCCCGATCGAGCAGCGCCGCTCCTGAATCACGTCGGCTCATTCCGACGGGAAACGCGCGCGTCGCTGTGTGTGCGCCGCATTGTGCGCACGTGACGCCTGCTCCGGGAGGGAAAGACGGCCGAGGCGAGCTAAAAACCTGGCATCGTTGCCAGCAGCAGGCAGTTCACATGCCGATCGCGTCTTGAGGCGGAGGGTCCGCTCCCTTTCCCTCTGCTGGCGGCCCTGGCTGGACGCGTCGTGGTCGTCTATATTGGCCTCATCCGGGGGCTGCGTGGCAACAAACTCTCGGACCATCGACCGTTCTGCCCCGGGCATCGTCAGGTCCTCCCAGGCGTCGTTGTCGACGCCTGGTATATTCATGCGAGCGCTGTCGTACTCGTAAATGGGCCGTTTTCTTTCGGGCCATTCGGTGGGGTGTAGCCGCTCTGGTCGGTAAGCCGCCGCAACCGTTTGGTTCCAAGAGTCCGTGTGTTCACTGCTACTCCTCTTTCTTTCTGTTCTTGGTTGATCTCTGGCCGGGCAGGATTACAAATTCGCATGAACGATGCATCGCGGTGTTAATATCGCGGTGTGTATGACGTGAACCTTGTCATTTATCGATACTATCAGGAGCAAGTGGTCACTCGTCAAATAGCTCTTGTCGATCATCGCTGCGGTGTAGTCAACCAAATAGTCTTCTATTTAAAGTTCCCGCCTTGCTCCTTCCTTTTGTTCGTCTGCCTCTTCCTCGCAGTAGAGAAGAAATATTATTTATCTCAGTATTTCTTGTCTTGCACTTCTAAGCACTTCTTTCTCGTCATTTACCAACCACTTTTTTTCTCGTGCGCTTCATTATTTCATTCCCTCCTTACTAATTTTTCTCTCAGTGTATTTTTTTTCTAGTGTGAAATGTTTACTCCATACCTGGCTTGGCGCAAACGTGCCCAGCATCACCGTTCAATTGTTCCGTCCTTGACCTCCCCACCACAGATCCACGTTGATCGAACTACGTCCAGCACTGGACTCGGACGCCTCCACTGCTTCAGCGCCATGCTGAGGTGCTGTCGGGCAACGCTCATGTTGCGGCTCCCACCGCTGTTCCTGCTGCTGCAGCTGCTTGCTGCGCACCTCCGGGCGGCCCAAGCCTGTCCCCAGCGATGCCACTGCCTCGAGCTGCAGGTGCGCATTTGAAGCTCGATGTGTCGTTCTGTATTTGTTTGTTTGTTTGTTTGTTTACTCGTTGGCATTACAAGCCCCATTGTGAACACCCGTCATTGTCGGCGCTATGTACACGCAAGATCCAGCTGCCATGGTAGGCAAATGGAAAACTGGACAGAAGTATATCCTCCTCTCCACATTTAGAGGAGAGGAAGGAGTGGTTGAAAGGTGTCTGCAACAGGAAGAACCCCCCAAAATAAAGAACTGACTTCGTAACGTGCATAATGGCTAAGAACGACACAAAAATGAAAACATAAAGCGTACAGGGGAGAGGGAAGCCTCAGGGAGCTTGCCAACGTTTCGACAAGAGGAATTGTCCTCGTCTGGGCCCAGACAAAGACCGGTCCTTATGTCGAAACGTTTGTTCACTTTGTGTTTTCAAGAAACTGATCTACCTGCCATCTCGCTACCAAATAAATGAAACAATTTCTAAGAAGAAGAATGAAGTTTCGCGAGCGGTTAAGATTCTACAAATGATTCTAATGCTAACGCATTTCAAACGCGTAATGCTATTAGGCTCCCTTTATTTTATTTATTTATTCTCTGAATGCGATAAAAGCGTGGCTTTAAATGCTTGCGCGAATCTATCACAATTACTTCCCTCATTGGCTTTAACGCCGCCACAGGGTTGCAGTGCCGCCACAGGGTAGGAGTTAAGGGCTGAAGTTCAGTCGCGATTAAAAGTAAATCATAGAACTGTTGGAAGATTAGCACTAGGTGCCCACGGGAAAACCACAAACGAGGCAGTACAGGGGTATATGGGCTGGGCAACGTTCGAAGCACGGGAAGCTCAGAGTAAAGTACTATACGAAGAACGCCTGAGGAAATTGGACGATAAAAGGTGGGAAGCTAAAATATTTAAATACGTGTACAGAAAGAGCGTTGACACACAGTGGCGGAAACGAACTAGAAAGCTGGCCAGTAAGTTTGCCAGAGACGAGGAAGGAGAAAGAAAGAGCATTAAACGACAGGTTAAAAACGTCGAAGGTAAAAATTGGATAGATTCAATGGAAAAGAAGCATAGTGTAGAACTATATCGGTGCTGGAAAAGGCAGATCAGGAAGGAAACGTTTTATGATAACTCAAGAGGCAGTGCCCTCCTCTTCGAAGCTAGGTCAGGGTGTCTTCGAACGCGCAGCTACAAAAAGAAATTTAACGAAGAAGATGACACACGTGCTGTGTGTGGTAAATCTGTAGAAACAATAGAACACCTCATTCTAAAATGTGATGGTATTCATCCCGATGTCGATGCAGGCACAGTCACTCTTTCTGAGGTCTTAGGGTTTAGAGATAACAATAGTCATGTAAATAAATCTGCGGTGGAAATTAGCAAAAAGTGAGTGGAGGATTGGTGGCACAACAGCAGAGAGGTGACATAAGTTTTAAAGTGTAGGAAGGCGTATTTTAAAGAAAATGGCGAATTTTATTAACAACTAACAACAGAGTTAAACAGAAATAAAGGAAAAAAACTGAGCATGGTGGCAGCTACCACTGCCCCGTTTCAAAGGGGACGCTCCTACCTTCTATCCATCCATCCATGCAGCGCCGCCACAGGGTTGAAGCACCGCCACGCCGAAGGCTCGGAATCCTACCGTAGTGTAGCTATCGCTACAAAAGCCTGCGGAGTGGCAACAGTATGCTTGGCAGCTGTCGCCATCTGTCGCATGCGCCCGTCACTAACATGAACTGCGCATGCGCAGTAAGAGCTGGCGGTTGGTTTTCAACCAGTGGAGCTGATGGAGGAGAGGTGCGCATGCGCAGAGTGGCCGTGCGAAAGAGGCGGATTGGTTCCGGCGACCTTGGGCTCACTGAGAAGTCGCGGTGTGCGCAGGTGCTGTGCCAGGAGGCCGGATACCGCGAGCTGCCAGCGCCCGTGCCCCGCGCGGCCGTGGCGCTGCTGCTCACCAGCAACCAGCTGGAGCGGCTGGACACCGACTCCTTCCGAGGTCTGGTGCGGCTGCGCAAGCTCATCCTGGACAACAACCGCATCCAGGCACTGGCGCCGTTCGCCTTCCGCGGATTGGCCGGCCTCGACGAGCTCAGCCTGCAGAACAACCCGCTCACCGTGCTCTCACAGCAGGTATGTATTACTGGCCACTCAAACTATACTACCACCGGAAGGGGGTTAACGAGCCACAGAGTCTGCTTGGATATCTTACACGTGAGGAAGGGGATGGAGTGAAGAGAAGGCAGAAAAGTTGACTCCACCGTGTTCATGGTGTCGAATCATGGAATGGATATGACAATAACTCGAAATACGTTAAAAAGGATTGGCTGGTGGGCGAGTGGGTGCGTTGTTTGAAACGCCGAAGAACGGCACACAGACGGTGATGAGCAGACGGATACACGGCACTGTGATAATAACTGAATGGTTTATTACACTTTTTTCGGCATATATATAAATAAAGCAACATAAGAAAAAAATGCCGTACAGTTAAATACTAAACTATAAAAAGGCTGTCCTTAGTAGTGACTTAGAAATTTTTAATTCGTTATTTCAGTCTTCTTGCATTCCATTGAAATGTCACGGTGCCTCTGAGCTGCCCACGAAATGAGGGTTCAGCTGGGAAGCCAGCTATATAGCCGGGAGCTTAATAACGGAACCAGCGCCACCCTGGGCACGCAGCGCACACCCGCAAGGGTGGTGGTGGTGTTAATGGACACAGGGCGGTTTAGGACACGCAGGTCCTTGGGCCCTCGCACGGCCCCGCTGCACTCAAACGTCCATGTCCCGGAGGCTCATGACGCTGGCAGCCCGGCCTGTGGCGATGGCTTGCTTGGCCGGGTCCTCGGAGCGCAGTAGGGCCTCCCAAATAGCAAGGTGCTCCAGGTCCCGCGGGGGAGGATCCGCCGGGCAGAGGAATAGGATATGATCGAGAGGGGCTTTGGGGTGGTGGCAGGGGGTACAGGAGATGTTTGTGTGGAGTTGGTGATAGCGCGAGCGTATATAAGGGGAGGGTAAGGTGCGTGTTTGGAACCGCCTACAATGTGTCTGGTGATAATTGTCGAGGGAGGGATGGGGTGGGGCTACAGCCAACGCTCGGCTTTGCAGGCCTGCGTCAGTTCACTGAAGGAATACATGCGTTCCCATGAGAACCCCAGATCGGAGGCCTCCGGTGCTGTACTTCAAACTCAAGAGGCATGTGCTGTGCGATTCCCAGGTGGTTAAGATTCCCAGGTGGTCAAAATTATTCTGGAGTCCTCCACTGCGGCCCCTATTTCTCTATTCTTTCACACCCACATTCCTCCCTTCCCTTAGTGCGCGTATGAGGCGTACACTGAGATGTGAGACAGTTACTGCGCCCTTTCCTTTCCTCAAAAACCAATTATTATCTGCTTTGGAAAGTTGGACAGCGACTGAGTCGCCGACCGCCGGGGACATGAAATTAATACGTGACTGGCACAAAGACCTTCCGAAGTCGCTAGTCATGGCTAGTCATCAAAAAAGAATTCAGGAGAGGCAAATTCGCGCCCACTTCAACGTCTGTCATACAGGTTTGTTCAATATTTTGTGTCCTATATTCTGTTTCCGATCTGGACGTGGTGCATCTACGAGCTTGTCAATGTCCTCGCATCTGTCGCAGGCGCTGTCCGGACTGAGCCGGGTGCGGATGCTGGAGCTGGGCTTCAACCGCATCGCCCGCGTGGAGCCGTTCGCCTTCGCCGGCAGCAGCGACCTGGGCAGCATCTCGCTCGAGGGCAATCCGCTCGAGCTGCTGCGGTCGCGCGCCTTCGCCAACCTCAGCCGGGTCGGCTCGCTCAGGTTTCCCAGGAGCCTCGCCGCCATGGAGGTATACGTGCACTAAACTTTATCATGCGAGACGCTTTGACATGCTCCTTGGTACTCGCGCGCTTTTCTAGCCATAGGACCAAGGGTTCGTTCCCCCAAACACGAAAGGAGTAAAAAGGGTGTAAGCAGAGCACTCCCTTTAGGGGGCAGCGTATGCTGCCCAAGCCCTTGGGTAGATTTCAATCACTAAAAATACGGAGTACTTACGGTTGGCGACGGTAACAAATTCCCTTTTCAAAACATACCAAGTTCTAGCATTAACGAAGATTTTAACCGAGGTTTCAACCTCCTATATTTACTAACCTCAACACCTCCAGTGCTGCATTTAAAAGCCTCCTCCCATCGCTAACTGCATCAAGTTACTATGATTTGCGGTGGAAATATACCTTCGTTGCCACGAGTATCGCATTTCATGTATTTAGTGATCGAAATCTACTCCGGAACTTGAGGCAGCATACCCTGCCCCAAAAAGAGTTTGGGCTAGAGGACAGCTTACACCCCTTTTACTCCCATATAGGCGTATTCGTGTCTGAACGAGCGCCCTGAGCAAACCAAAGTTGTTTGGTCGTACCAGCTGCTAAATTTTCGATAGTTACCATGCATCGCAATGCAGCAATCTGATGTGGCCAAAGGTTGCAGGCATTCCAGGCTGTCATGCCACTTGCAACATTAGGATGAACTGCCTATAGGACTGCCGAAAACATGGAAACGTGAGTTCCATGCAGCGAGTGTGAGCTCCCGCGCAAGCATGGAAAGACCCGCTGCATCAACCTTTGAGAAACAGATGGTTACGTGAAGGCCCCTGCAGGGGACAGATCGGGCCGTTTCGTCCGCGCGGTGGTTTCATGTGGTGCGGCAGTGACCCGATGGCAATGCCGTGCCCTTTGGCGATAACGCTATAGTAATGTTCTCGGATTTCTGAGATCATTTGTTCATACTATCCTCAGCGTAGAGCAACTTGCAGACCTTTGAGGGCAGCTTTAGAATCTGGAAAAACAGAGCATCGTATTGTGGGTTCTTTTGGCTAATGAACTGAATAGCAGCCAGAAGCGAGTGCTGCACCCGCCGAGGAAGTATGGTACGCTGATTTCCCCTTGATCAAGACGGGCATAGTTGGCACGGCCGCAGATCTTGCAGAACTAGTCGAATTAACTAAGCCGTCGTTGATATTATGCAGAAATTCTAACTGGATCTGTGTAGAGCATCCGACGATACACCGAGGTTCATCATGATGCCGGGTATATGAAGGAGCACTCTAGGTCATGATACGGGCTCCTTGCGTAGGAGGACGAACTCGAGGCTGTTGTAAACTACGAGGGCAGAAAGGCGCGATGAGCGTCAAATACTTTTGTGAAGGCAGTAAGGGGCTAGTGGAAAGATGGTGGCAGGCGACCCGAATGAAATGTCGCAAATGAGCGCTCAGGTTGTCAACCATAACTTATTTGTATAAGTGTTCTCTGGCGAAACTTGCCACTTCCAAGTTCACAACAGTCGTGCGCCCCGCAAGGAGCTCCCGCAATGATGGTCAGTGACGGTGACCCCTGCCCCCCTCCCCATGACGCAGCCGGACACGTTTGCGGGCCTGAAGAACGTGAGCCTGGTGTCCCTTGAGGCGCCCCGTCTGGAACGTCTGCCGCAGTTCGCCTTCCGGGGCCTCGAGCACGTCGGAGAGCTCCTGATCCGCGACGCCGAGATCGGCCTCATCGACTCGGGCGCCTTCACTGGACTCAGCCACGCGCGCCGCGTGACGCTCGAGGGCTGCACCGTGGAGGCCGTGCGCGCAGCCGCCTTCGCCGGCATGCGCGCCGTGGGCCAGCTGCGGCTGAACGCCAACCGGCTGGGCAGCGTGCTGCCGGGCGCACTGGATTCCCTGGACCAGGCCTCCGTGGGGCACGTCCTCCTGGCGGGCAACTGGCTGCCCTGCGACTGCCGCCTGCACTGGACGCCGGAAGCCCTGAGGCGGCGAGGATTCTGTTCGGCGCCCGCGCACCTGCTCAACGCGTCCGCCGCACAGGTGTCGCTGGACACGCTGCCGCGGTGTCTGCCCGAGCACTTTGTGCCCCACTCGCGGCCGCAGAGTCCACTGTCCGGACGCCAGCAGACCAGCCGCGCCGCTCCGCCGCCGGCACCTCGAAGCTTCGCCGGTGCTCCGGTGTGGGTGGCCGTGGCGCTGCTGTCGTTATCCGTTGCCAGATGCTCGCCGCTGCACAGCTGCCTCGCGGGAAATCGCCTTTGACAGCCCTCCCTCTGTGTAATCTGCCTGTGAATGGACAGTGCACCTTCTCTCCCGTTGGCGACTGTGATGCTCGTTAAGAGTTGTGCGCCGTCACAAGTGGGGCAGTGAATGCAAATCGGGAACATGGGGACGTGCTTCCCAGATTTTGTGGCCGAAAGCAGGTGACCGTGGGCTGGAGCGAACGTGGGAATAGTTGTCTGGTCATATCCACTTGAAAATGCGCTCTATCTCAGACAGGAGACCCGAGATGATGGCGTCCTTCTCTCCTTTCTTTCCTCACTTTACTTTTGGTGGCACCGTTACGCATAATGCGGACTGCGCAGCAAGAACTTGTGATGATATAAGTGTGCGCATGCCTCTCGCGCTGATGGCATTTTGCTGCATTGCACTTGCATTGCTGCATTTGCCCAAAAGCCCGGGGACATTTATGGTGCTGTGCGCTCTGTCTCTTCGTGCTGATGACTCACCGAAGCTGTATTGTAGAGATTTGCCTGTGGCGTGACGTTCAAAACAAATGTTTTATGCGCCTTCAAGGAGGGGGCGATCTTTGCTCAACCGTTCATAAGATCGTATAACGTTAGAACTTTTTTTTCTTTTTCGTATCTGTGGCCTTTTCGCAAACACAACGCTGACACGAGTGTTAATCGTACGGGCGATAGTTACCGGACAGGCTATAGTGCTGAAGACAAGGCGAGCCTTAGCTTGCCTAAAATAGCGGATTGAAAAGTGAACAAATGAATTGTGTAATGACATGGTGACAGTGCGTTATGGGCAGCGGCACCCCGGACACCAAATAGTTGAAAACACGGTGCGAAAAACGTCTTCTACGTGGCATGCACTTCACCGCTCGTGCAATGTTGAGTGGACCTGTGGACTCTGACTGGACCAAAGATGTGCCGTGCTTCTCGTTCCATCGCGATCCTAATTTCAAGAGGAAAACAGCGACGCGCCACATGCTAAATGTTAGGTCTCTCAAGCCGAACGTGTCATTTCAGCGTGGTCATGCCGCCTGTCATCTCAGAGACCATCAGACGGAGAAAATCCTGTCACGAACTGCGACGCTAGACCTGCCTGCACGACGGAATACCAACGAACGTTCACCTTCGGATCAACACGTGGTCGGTGTTGCGCAAAACATGCAGTACCGTCTGGCTGCAAACTGTTTGGTGCTGCCATCTGCAGCCACGCCGCTCAACGACGATGCGCCTTGAATTCCGGTTCACCGCGAGAGGGCACGAGCAGCAAGCGGAGGCTTCGATCGCGAGTAGCGCATGGAATGGCGCGTGGCCTGAGCTGGCGTTGTGTTATGTATGTGTAAGTTACAGGATATACAGATTAAATGTTTAGAAAGGGAGCATGCACTTGCTCTTATTAGCAGCAAGTAAATTTCTACATAAGAAACATTTCTACATAAGAAAGGAAATGATACGAAGGATTTTAGCCCCTCCCCATCTACATTTCCCCCTGCTAGTGTTTGTTTGCTTCATTATTTTTTTAGCGTGCTGCTACTGATGTTTATTACCACGTGGTTCACATTAGAAACCAGAATTGCCCCCGCCACTTCCCTTTCCCGCTTTTATCTTTTGCCGCACTTCCCGGATCGGAACCTTGAGTAAGCTCATAATTTATCGGGATAATTTTATTCTGCATGTATTTGCAGTAACTGTCTTTTCACAGCAATCATTTGATGACTAATGTATCCCAATATCACTAGCAACAGGATACGCCATACTATTATATCACAGTTGAAATACCAGCCGCAATCATGTTGAGTCATGCGTATTTTCTGGGTTCTTCGATCGCCTGTTTTGTTCCAGCGAGTTGTTCCAGTCATTTTCCGAACTTCGACCAACGGTCAGAGAAACGCACTTCAATGCTGCTAGGAGGTGAAAAAGTCCGAGGCTGGCGCATAATGTTATGCGAGTAAGTAGACATGCAAAAACGTGGTATGCTGGCTCCGCCGGTACGGTGTTTCCGGCACACAGCCCCATCTTCTACAAGCGCACGTCTCGGCGATGGAGTTCCAGGTATGTGGCGTGACTGAGTTTCACTAAACCACCCTCCCCTCCGCCTCTCCGCCAAGTTTTTGGCTCGAGAGAAAATTAGCCGCCGGCTCTCGTTAGTTGCTTTCTTCCGCGAAACGACACCCTCCCTGCAGCAGCTGCTCCCGACGTGCGGGGAGATAACGCTCCGCTCTCGCCTTGTTAAGTCACGAACCGCACTTGTTTTCAGTAGAGTGAACCAAAAGCGAAAAGGCGACTCGGTGGCCAGAGGTGCGTCAACTTTGATGACATCGTCCTTTGTTTCGTGTTCTACCGTGCTCTACTCGTTGAGAAGAAAAAAAGTTGAAGAGGCGTTCAACGTACTGCGACAGGATGTTTCAGCCTCAGCTCTAAGAGGTCACTTAACATAAGGGAGGTCATAGGAGTCATATGCAAGACGATCATGGCCCCTTTTTCTTTTTTAGAAGAAAAATGGGCGTGGGGGGGATGGTGTGTGTGGTTTTTTGGTAAAAGGATTCCTCAACCAGTGTTTCTTTTAGGGCAGGGATGCGGACCCCGGCCCCTCTGCTTGCTTCTAATTCCACATCCATGGTGCAGCCGTTATCACTTTCTTCTTTATTTAGTGTGTGTGTGTGTGTGTGTGTGGGGGGGGGGGGGGGGGGGCTGGGCTGGAAAGGGCATTCGCGTGAGAGCGACATCCGATTCCAGGGTCACATTTTTCTTTAATTTGAAATTTCGGTTAATCTGAACTGACTATCAAACGCACAAACATCAAACTCACGTGCCTCTCAAGCCTCAACATCAAACTCAAAACATCATCAAAACATCAAACATCAAACTCACGCGCCTCATCCGCAACGGCCAGATTCACAAGATCACGGTTGCCAGTAAAAGTATCGGATAGTTATGTTTGCTGCTCTCTTTTTTCTGTGTGCGCATTGGTTTGATGCATATGGTGCAGCATATATGACCACTACACAAAATTAGCATGAAGTATTTGCTGGGCAGCAGATCTTTATTCCAGGGCAAAGTCTGAGTGGTGTGAAGTTGCTTTCCAAGTTGACCGCTACAGGGCTCGGGTGTTGAAAGGGCAGATCTTGAAGTAGCAGGCCTCTGAAAAGGGAAGGAATATATTGTAAGGAGAAAAAAATACAACTACTAACCCCAAAAAATCACAACAGAATAAAAAGAAATATCGCACTTGAACTACTGTTGCTTGCAGTGCCAACGCAGCTACGTTCTTCTCTAACACAATACAGTTTAACTCCTTAACAAGTGAGATTCTCGCGAGTTCCAGTCAATACACGTTAAATCGAAGTTATGTAGCGGCTAGCGCTGGCCTCCCCGGTATTCGATGTAAAGCCTTATGTGCTCAAGATTTAGCGACACTATTATATGATTTCAAGGAACATGGAAGGAGACGATTATAGGTTTGGTTTGGTATACCGCTAAGAAAAATATTCGGATGGAAAACTTCGTAAGTTCTCGAACATTTCGTATTGATCTTCGGCCTCAGATTTGCCGCTGTTCCTGCACGACGTTCGTCTGAGTGTGCTAAGAATGGGAGTAAAATGTATTTCGTGTTTAAGAATTGGAAAGGACACTTAAGCTCCGCCTTAAGGGTATGACGCGATAGGGTTAGTGGGTTCATGCCCATATATATGCGGAATTGTTCCTTCTCGACTTTGCATGCATAGATCCCTGGGAGTCCTCGTACCACTCCTTGCGCAGTGGTGCAGCGGTTAAGCGATGCGCCACTGCCCTGTGATGGCAGGTGCTGCCACCGGTGCCGGGCTTGTGAGAGCAGGTTGCTCTTACCGAGCGACAAATCATTAGTTTAACCGTCATCTGCCACGGTGGTCAGTTTGTCCACAATCCGATCGGCAGGTTGTGAAGACGTCATAAGGTCACGTGACCCAGGTTGCTCCTCCGAGGATTTTTCACTCACAACGCCGAATTTTCTGCAGCAGAACGGAAGCTTTAACGCTAGCGCGTTAAAACTGCGTGTTCCGACCACTGAACGGAACCTGAGCATACGCCGGCGCGAAGCAAATATAGCCTGCTTGGCAGTATAGTTTATAACTGCATGGTTGATAGAGTTGGATGATTTGAATGCCGGCAAGCGTCTTCAGAATCTTGAGTGCGACGCGGGCTTGCCGCCAGAGCATAGAAGCGCTCGGATGCTCAGCAGCTGCATCATTACGAGATAAACGCGGCAGTTTCCGCAGAGAGCGCCTATATTTCTTCTCCTTTATGTGTTCTTTTAATTTTATTCATATCAACCCATGCCGCTGACACCGGCCAAACGCGGTCGCAAGATGGAGGCCGAACTCCATCGAAGGGAGGGAGGGAGGAATGATTGGTCGAGAGAGGTCACCTGACCTCGTGACGTCATCGCAACTTGCCCACCACGGAGTGAGCGGCCTATGAAAAATCAGAAGAAAAACAAAGTGATATGTGCAAATGTCGACATCAAAACGGACACCTACTGCAGCTTGCAGTTCGAATATGGCGATTGATGGACGGAAAACTGCAAAGAAACTGACGCAGACACACACACACAGAAGTTGCAGCCGAAGCTGCGACAAATGTGAACGCTATCGCATTCCACTCTTAAGGTGACTAAAGCGCCCGCATATTCTTTTTTTCTTTTTGAGACTGTACAGCCTTTGTCTTTCTCTTTTTCGGTCTTTTCCTCTGTGAAAATTTTCTTCGCTATTTTCAAATTGTTTTACTTTGACTAGAGACAAGTTTAATGTTTGTTGTTATTTAATGTCCATATCGCTGTGTTCAGTGTATGCAACGAAGGTGGGCCAGGGGCTGTCTCCGTCTCAAACGCCATCTCATGGCTCGATCGAAGGAAGCAGCTCTACAGGGGAAGTGAAAAGGCGTCATGCTGCCTAGCTCAGCTGCAAAGCAAGCACTGCTGCACTGACTTCCGCGCAGCTTGGCCCTCCGTGACTCGTCCTGCGAGTCCAGGGCCACGCCTCCGTCGTCATCCCCTTCGACGCTGTAGGAGGCCGCGTGGGGGGGCCTCTGTCGCGAGCGCAGCTGCAGCGACTCCAGCGCGCCCTGGCGGGGCATCAGCGACAGCAGCGGCCACGACTGCAGCTGCGCGTTGCTCAGGCTGCCGCCCTGCACACAGAAACGGACGGCGGAACGGCCGGAGCTGTTATACAGGAGGCCACAGAGCGCGTTTGGTATGAAGAAACGTTAGGAAATTATTTGTTGATTGATTCAATTTCATATTCTGCATCCTTACATGAGGCTATACAGGGAAGGAGGGGGGCACAAGGAACGCCAAGTAAGAACACTCAGTCGCGATATAAAAATTCGTTCAAAGGCAGAGCGCGCGGAGAGAGTTCGCAATATGAGGCAGTCGGTTGGCGTAGACTGCAAACAGGAAGCTTTCATAACTTACACATATTTCACAGAATGTTTCCGAGCCAGTACGCGGACACATGCAAGTGGTGTGGAGCCACCCCCACTTTATACCATATTACACGGGAGTGTAAAAACAATTATTCATTCCATAAACTAAAAGAGCCCAGTGCGGAACAGTGGGAGAGCCTGCTCAACAGCAGCGTGCTGGCGGTCCAAAAGGGACTGGTCCAGCATGCGTATGAGGGAGCAAGACTCAGTGGGGCCCTGGAATAAGGGCACCACCCCTGGAAGACTCGGAACTTCAACATGAAGACACCCGGGTCCGCTGAATCGACCAATTTCTGGCGCCAATAAAGTTTTTTTCTCTCTCTCTAAACGCCTATTGCACGCGGAAAGAAAACTATGTTTGAGCATAACAGTGCCAGAGTGAAAAACTGGAATATTCAGTTCAAAACAGCGCACCTGCTGATGGTTTTGAAATTTTTAAATAGTTGCTAGGTGACCCCAATCGCGGAGGTCAATTGCGAGACCCAAAACATGCAGATCGGAATAGGCGAAAAATCTGTCATATCGCAGAAATATAGGACAAAACATTTTATTTTATTTTTTAGCGATTCCAACTTACAATGTCAAATAAATTGTGAGGGATTACGTCGATGTTGCTCGATATTACTGAACGTCATTAAAGAACAGACAGTTCAGAAGACGGTAGAAAAGGCAGCAGTTGCTGTGCCGTTACAGTTCGATAACACCATAAAGATTTCTTTTTTTTTTATTTGGTTACGTGTGCATCAAGTCCAACAATTTCCTCGCGCAGAAATATAGGACAAAACATTTTATTTATTTTTTAGCGATTCCAACTTATAATGTCAAATAAATTGTGAGGGATTACGTCGATGTTGCTCGATATTACTGAAAGTCATTAAAGAACAGACATTTCAGAAGACGGTAGAAAAGGCAGCAGTTGCTGTGCCGTTACCGTTCGATAACACCATAAAGATTTCTTTTTTTTTTAATTTGGTTATGTGTACATCAAGTCCAACAATTCCCTCGACGACTGCAGACGAAACGCACAGTTCCGGAGCTGCAGCAGGCCACAGACTGTCGTGGCTCTGAACTCCACCGCATGTTAACACACCCATCGGGCAAATATTGCCAGCAAATGTGGATGGTTTTATCTAAAGTCACAGTTGACTGATATGGCTGTTATTTATCTTTCTCTCTAGGGCATTGCTAAGCTCCTGTTTACGATATGAAAGTATACTTTCCAAATGGTTGTCTGCACCATTCCTGTTTTCCTAGGGCTTTATTTCTCATAGTTCGCACCTGTGCGCACCGCTTTGCCTGCTGCGAACACACTGCATTATATAAAGAGGGTAAGTCATAAAAGGCGGCACAACAATTTTACGGAGCGGAGACATATAGGGTGACAGTGACGTACTTTGGCGTCATATATGGACAGTTTTCTCATCCCTGCACGTTGCCGTCACTTTCTGATGTCCCCTGCCCTTCGACGCTCTTTAAGAAGGGACTAGGGGCATCACTCGTGGGTGCCTTTTAACTTTTAAGCTTTTAATCTTTAAACTTTTAAACGGGGAAAATTTTAACAACGATGTCCGGGGACACCGAGTAACGCGAATCCAATTTAACCGAGCATCGAGCTGATGCGATGCTCTTCTCAGCCGCCCCGTCGGCGACACTTCGTGCTCGGAAATTTCTGTGCGGGCGTCTGAATTCTGCTTTAAGTGGCACACAGCTGCACAGCGGTACATGCTGAAAAGTGGTAATAACGGTATTACTCGGCTGCTGTCGTCATTTGGCAGCTCCCGCGGAGCGTGACGTCTCGCAAGGAGCTTCATAGACAAGTGAAACGCTTTTTGCAGGTTTTTTTCATTGAACCCTCATAGAGACAAAAAAAAAAGGAATGTGTCGTCAATCACAAAATCTGCCCATAGGCTGGGTGGAGTGACGTCACCAGCCAGGAAGTGACGTTACTAGAACAATGGCGACAACTACACGTCCATGTGGCCACCTTGGGACGCCTGCGGGGAAACATCTAATCACCAACTATAGATGACACGAAGTTACGTCTGGTTGTGTGCAGACAGACAACGTGTATAGGGGTCTGCAAGCACCACCGTTCATGATCAAAGTATTTATTCAGACAACGCATGGTGCAGTTGCCTAGGGCGCAGACCAAAAGGCAAATGGATGCCTGACAGTCTGCGCCCTTCTTGTTTCCATTCGAGAGCACAAGACATTTAGCGCATAAAATAAACGCAAAAAACACAACTAGATGTAAATGCACCAGCAGTTTCTAGTGCAACTGCATTACCAGCACACAATGTAATTAGGCGTGCCCGTTAATGTTTTCCTCCAAATTATTTGCTGTCGAGTTGGGGGCAGCTGACCATATCCGAGCACCGCCCTTGGCTGAGTGTTGTTGCAAATGGGTTGCAAGCCCCAAGGGTAGCGTTGGCCTGGCGGCCTGGGGCAAAGCTGGAAACATCCGAAGGTCCCGGCAAAGGAAGAGTCGACTGGCAACAGAACAACTAGTTTATTCTGGCATCGCAAAAGAGCAGCCGGTCAGGGCGACCACGTTACTCGCAGGAAGAAATCGAAGTCTCTCCCTGGCGTCCGGGGCAGCTCTCTTTATATACCCTCGGAGTCGAGGGCAAGAAGGAGCGGCTTGGGATGAGTCGCACAAGACGGCGACGCATGAACATGTTCAGGCGTGACGGGCGCGTCCGCCAGGCCGGCGCCGGTCAGACCTCCTCGCCTCCTAGTTGGGGAGCTCCTCTCCCCGGCTGCCGCGCTTTGACAAGCGTGGGCAAAACATGCACACACACACACACGCACGCACGACGACACGTGGCACTGAAACCTGCCTGGACGCGCTTGGCGGGAGGCGTTGCGGCCGCGATGAACGAAGCCGCGGCGTCCGTTGCATCCGCGCCGGCTTTACCGCGCGTCGAAGGCGAGACGTAACAGTGTACACGGTATTTTTTTTTCATTCAGTGCGGCTTTATTTCCAAAATTAAGACTCTCAACGTCAAACGTCTGCCTAGGCTGTAGAGAACAGCATACCGACGTGCACAAGCCGGTATAGTATGGTGCTCTGCGAGCGTCCGGGCTGGATTAATGTGAGTAGTCGGGCAATTCGATAAGAATTTATTGAGGAGAGCACAAACTTAACAAGAGCATTAGAGAAGACGACGTTGGACAGGCACTTCCAACGTCGTCGTCATCACGTGTCTCTGTCAAGTTTGCGCTCTTCCAAATTATTCGTGATGTAATCTGCTCTAGCTGCGTCACAGCCACACACATTTGGATCAGATGCTTTTCTTTACTTATCTTTGATTACAAGCACATTTCTTTGCCGCCATTTCTACAACTACGTATGCATGTAGCGCCATGTGGGATTTAGCAAGCCAGCTCCTCGACTTGGATCAAGTGGAAACGTGTAGCAACGTTACATGTGGAGTGCGCTCATAGGAAGGATATTTGATGGAGCCTGAGAAGCAGAAAGGAAAGAAGTCACAGCTAGTCTTATAAGTCACGAACAGAGGACTTGGGTAAATAATTGACGTGAACTCACCAGAAAGGGTCTTTAAGCATGCTTCCCTTTGCTAAATTCTCAGAAAAATTTTTGGAACCCATGGGGCCCCCGTGTTTCTGCTGTGGTGAACATCTATGGCCCAAACGACCTTAAATGGCTAATTGTATCAGCACAATTGTAATGTACAGCTGTTGCATATACCTCCGAAATACTTTGTCAACCGCTCAGCGAGGGCGAGGCGGAGCGATGAATTTAATCCTGCAGATGTCTTCCATGCCAATATAGAATCCCCGAATCATGCAGAAAGGAATACGTACCCATGGAGGGAGGGTCACGTGATATTTGCATTTCTTAATTGATGTTAATTAATATGGACACTACCTGTTGCTGTAAACCTATTGCCTTGTAGAACGGGTCATGGGCCTGGTCAAGCTGTCGAGACAGCTTTTAGCTCTTGATCCTTTATTTCTGGAAAAATAAAAGAATTGAATTGAATTGAATTTTATGGGCATAAGAAATAAAAGGAAGAGGGTCAGCTCCACATGACAGTCCGTGGCCCGTTTCACTGACCAGGGCCTGGTCTTGGCCCTCAAGCGGGGCCGCCTTCACCGAGCCAGAACAGAGAGAGAGAGAGAGAAAGAAGAAAGGGCTTGGCTTTCGGAGGTCGGCCGGATGACATAACTCTCATTCCCCAGCATTTTTTTTTTCTTGCATGGGCTAAATGCTGCAGAACAAGAAAAAAAACGTCTTCAGTGACAGTAATAATCGCCTGGTTCGTTGTGCCTTCATTCGCTTTTCGCTCCTCGATTCAGCTGGGTCCTTTTTCTCGTATTTCACCCTCTCCCTCTCTTTGTGATCTCGCGTCTAAAACGATGCCGTGCGCAAACGGTGCGTCTCTCTCTCATTTTTTTTTTCCCCACTCCGCTGTCAGTTGCGGCGTTCGCAGGATTTCGCGCATTTCACGCGCTCACGCACACGTCCAGCTTGCGCTGTGTGTGCACGTCGCGGAAAACGCCCTTTCCCCCTCCTCTTCCCATTATCCATCGCCGCTCCATCTACGCGCCTTTCCTGCTCCCACCACCTCTGAGCGCCAGCCAGGCGATCTCTCCTTCTCTCTCCGTGCTCCGCCGTACACCCTGCCACATCGTACACTGCGGGGAATATGGGCCATTACCCTCCGGCATTCAGAGCCAGATGGATGCGAGCCCCACCTCGTGACTGCTTCCATTCCCCCCCCCCCTCTCTCTCTCTATATCTCTCTCTCTCTCTCTCCTTTCCGAATAGCCGCAGGCTGTTGTTATCTGGGTCTCGCAAGCGTACGTCTCCGGTGCGAGTCATCTGCTGCTCGTTTGAGGTCTAGCACGTCAAGAACATCGCGGGCGAGGAGTGGTAGAAATGGGCAGCGGAACTTGGCGCTTCGTAAACGATTTCTCGCTCTCTGTTTCCCTCTTTTCTCTAAATGACGCCGATGAGAGACAGCGTCATCGAACCGCAGCAAACTTGCTTGACATCCTGCACTGCTTGTGCCCCAGGCCAGCGGACAACTTCTTCTTGGCTGCTGAATGAATGAATAGATTCACTTACTGCGATATTTCGTTGAGCTGTTAAATGGCGCAGAAGGATCACCATCATCAGCCTGGACTACGCCAACCCCAGGGCAAAGGCCTTCCCCCATGTATTTCCAATTAACCCCTGTCCTTTGCCAGCTGCGCCCACCGTATGCCCGCAAAATTCTTGATCTCATCTACAAAATAAAGTTTTCAGTCAGTCAGTCAGTGCCCACGTAACTTTCTGCTGTTCCCTGCTACGCTTGCCCCGTCTTGGTACCAACTCTCCGTATAACATGCCCTGCCCAAGCCCATCTCTCCCTCTTGATTTCGAACCAGGATGTCCTTAACCCGCGTTTGTTCCCTCACCACACTCTGCCCGCTTCCGGTCTCTTAACGTTACACCTATGACTCAGTGAAACATGAAGCGTTTGCGTGGACTGGGTTTTTTCGAAGCGCGTGTGCCTCTGGCCTTCCTCAACTCTTGAGTTTAAATTAACAGCCAGTCTACCAGATTGGCGTCGGCCGCGACGTGTTAAGGAATTGGGACGATTCGTTAGTCGCCACGCTAACGCATGCTCCACGAACTGAGGTCGGCGCTGCTGCTCATACTCTATTGGACGTGACGGTCAGATTACGACATCCTCCCTGGGATGCTTGCACTCCTCCAACCTCGAGGTCCTCCCTGTAGTAGTCACCAACACACGGAATCTCGCCAGGAACTCCTTAACGCCTCCGGCTATAGTACACCGATCAGATACAAGCCATACGCGCGATTCATATGGGTCGCATTCCCAGCAGTACTCGGAAACGATCTACAACAGGCCCCTGCCAGACTCCATTTGCACAGCCACAATGGGATCACAGTGGGATCCCAGGAAGGAGGTGATGCGTCGCCTCGCCCGCGAATCTCTCAACGCCGGGCGCCTGGGATCCCCTGACCTTTTCCACCAAGGTGGGACACTATATACTGTTCGATACAAACGCAAAATAAACCTTCACTGTGACAACACTGGAGAATCTCTTCATACCCTGCCTGTAACCTGACAGGTGGCGTGTTACGGCATCTGACAGGTGGCGTGTTGGCAGGTAGTAGCAGAGCTAAACGCTACCCCTTGGCGAGAGTGGAGGCAAGTGGCGTGTGAAGGGCTGCGCTCAAATATCGCATTACCCGACTATCGTAATCGTCTGTCAATTTTTTTTATATTGCGACAGTCTGCCACCTGGCATAAAGTGTCACGAATACGAAGGGGCCCGGCCCGTGGGCCGCGTGAACTGCATTAACCGTACTGCATGCGGGACGTTTTAATTTCTCAGCCGCCGGTACTTACAGCGCAGCTGTTATTAGGCACATTTAGCATACCGTGTACCGTGCTGCCGTTACCGTGACCGGGAGCACCGGGAGCCCCCGCGCTGTCACTGCGCATGCGCAGATCGCCTAGAGGCCGTCAGATGGCGCCAGGTGCCGGCAGCTGCGCGCAAGCCTTGCGCATCGGGACCAATCAGCGCATGCTTATTGCTAGTAGGCGAGATACCGTACTTCGATTACGGTAGCATGGTACACGGTATGCTAAGGGTGTCTATTGCCGTTTCTATGGGTTGAGTGACGACCATCGCTGGCCAGTAAGAGAATGAAGAGGAAAGCGGGAGAGGAGGTCAGAGGGGAAAAGAGGAATGAGGGATGACGGAGCGTGCGGGGGAATGGCTCGGATCGGACACATGGCACCCCGCGAACGCTGCCTTGAGCCAGTTCCGCCTGTGTGAGTAGTGCTTGAGATCGGTGACCAACGTCAGCATACCGCACGTGTCGACGAGCAGTACCGCCGCTTAGCTGCGCTGGTCCCTTCATATTACCGAGAATCATTATTTTTGACATTTTTTCCCGCTCTCCCACTGAAATTAACAATGCGCCGTAAACAGGAATGCAGCGCAACATTCCGAAGACATATAAGGAGCCTGTGCTATAGTGATCGGCTCGACCTGGCTGAGCTAGGGACCGTTGACTATGCGATCCAGTGAGTGCAGAATGGCGGACCACACCAAACTCGGTAAAACACGAATAAAGTTCACAATACCAATTAGAGACAGTGGTCGATACTACAGTGACGGCTTCCCATACTCGCACAGGTCTTGTTTCCTTCAGGCACACACCCCAAAAGGCAATCATGTAAGGGAATATTTGCGTTTACCTGCGCCTGCCTCATTCGCAAAGTGAAATCAAGGCTTACTTTATTTCTAGTCTGAGAAGGAAAAAAAAAGCCAGACAGATACCTCCCTCGATGACAATACGGAAAGCAGCCCGCAAACAACACAGGAACCAAACATAAGCACCGTTCTAGACGCCCCAGAAGCTATATGCAAGCACGGCTCTCTTCCCCATCGGCGCATACATATACGTCCGCCAAAACGAATTAAGAAATTAAAGAACTCCGATTATGGCACGCAAGCCAGCAAGGTCACTATATTAGCAGCCCCACGAAGGCCCTGAGAGGGGAAGGAGGGGGCGAGTCCTCTCACTTGCACCAGCAGCGGCCACCGACGCAAGGGGGAGAGAAAAAAAGAAAGTTCTCCTTGCACTTCTTCCTCTGCATAGAAGCAGATAGCCTGCACCCCTCCCCCCCCCACCCCCCTTCCCTTCCCTTCCTCTTGCTTTTTCTTCTCCCCGGCGGAGGAGCCATTATCCAGTTTCCAAATAAGCCCAATGGAACCGATAGCGAAGCATCACGCTTCGTTGGAGCAACTACTCCCCGCGCGTTCACAGCGAGGCGCTTCATTTGCGTGCTTATCTCCGGCGCGCCGCGCGCACCTCACGCGCCAGGCGCCGACGCGTGCTGCTGCCGTTGGTGGTGCGTGGCGCGGGTGGGGGAGGGGGGGGGGGGGGGGGGACGTGCTGCAACGTGCCGCCGCTGCAGCGGCACCAGCAGCAAGAGCAGTTGCCGGCGTGCCGCGGCAGAACAAGCCGTTGTTTCCCGCGGCTGGCAGTGGCGTTGGTGCGCGTGGTACGCACACTGTGCCTCTATGGACATCAGGCTGCTGCGGTCAGTTGGCTGGACCTGCGGGTTGTGTTGTGCGTGTGTAGTTCGCCGTTTACTCGTGCGTGTTATCGCTCTCTCCCTCCCTTCTCTTTCTCCTTGTATAACGGGTCTTCCCCCACGGCGTGCTGCAATGCGCGCGTATATGGTTGCGCGCGAGCGGGCCGCCGTGATCCGCGGCGGCCCCTGCAGCCGCGCGAGATTTTTACGCCTCTTCGTCTTAACTGCTCACCGCGCGCGGCGGTCGTGTACCGAGATAACGGCCTCGGAGATCGGGGGTCCCGATAAGGCGCGCCGTTTAGAGAGAGAGAGAGGCGCTGCTCCTTCGCGTTATCCTCCGCCACTTCCTTCTCCTACCTGCACTTTTGACGCGCACGAACGTGCTTTATTTTTTACGACCCGCGGCCGGAGTCTTTTATGGAGGGTGTCACCGCCGCTGGGCACACTCGCCAAGAGTTGTGTATTTATCTATCGCGCTTTCACGGTTGGAGGGATGACGAGTCGCGCTCCGGTAGTTTCGTGTTGTCGCCTTCGCGCAAACGTGCTCTTTATTTTTTTCTTTTTTGGAGAGAGTGGTGCAGGCCTCCCTGTGACCAAAGCCGCTATGAATACATGTATACATACAATGTATTTTAGCGCATTAGGTGTACTCGGATGCAGCTACATGTGTTTAGTACGTACTAATCTAGAATGGGCATCCAGACAATATTAGGGATGGACATCGAAAAGTACAGGGCACGGGGACGAGCAGAGGGAAGATGTAGAGAGCTGGTGGATATATACGTTTGAGACAAGAAGCTGTCTTCGGATGATGATGATGACGATTTTTATGGCGCAAGGGCATCTGTGGCCAAGAAGCGACATGGCACAAGGTTGTTTCTACTCAAGGTGGCGTCAAAGACCCCATTTCCCAAGCATTTTCACCCTAAAGAAGCCGAGCACCAGGCAGGGGAAAGTTTATACCCATTGTGTCACCGGTGGGTACCTGGCGGCACTGAGGATCGAACCTGGCCCCTCCCGCATGCGAGGCGGATGCGCAAAACGACTAGGCCATTGCTGCGGTGAGCTGTTTTCGGAGACAACTCAGGACAAGAAGAAATGAAGGCCACGCATTAGAACACGTGATCTCGAAAAGACGAGCAGGATAGGCTGCACAAAGAACTAGACACGAGGTGGGCCTAGGGCTAGCATTCGGGTCGGCAATTGAATGTCAGGACCGGTTGCCCCTCAGAGTCTCGCAATGGTTTGTTCAATAATGCTAAAGTATAGGGGCAAAATAAGTTCTTTTTTTTTGCGCAGGTGGTGAGGTTTGAATGTCGGCTGTATCCAGAATCATCGACATACACTTAATTGCGAAGCAGTTAAGCTATGAGGGGTTACATACAAGCTAAACAAACAGGCGACCAAGCAGCTGGCACAATGCACCTCGTGACAGGCATGCCACGACTGAACACGAACACCAGCAAGCCCTCGGCGAATGACACCGGAGCTCACTCTTTTAAGGTGCTCTAAAGACTGTGCAAATTTATCAAATTTCAGGCGTTGAGGCAAACTACGCGATCCATATACGGAGCCCTCCACCACAAGAAAATTCTCTCGCACCCCGCCGCGGTGGCTCAGTGGTTAGGGCGCTCGACTACTGATCCAGAGTTCCCGGGTTCGAACCCGACCGCGGCGGCTGCGTTTTTATGGAGGAAAAACGCTAAGGCGCCCGTGTGCTGTGCGATGTCAGTGGCACGTTAAAGATCCCCAGGTGGTCGAAAATTATGCCGGAGCCCTCCACTACGGCACCTCTTTCTTCCTTTCTTCTTTTACTCCGTCCTTTATCCCTTCCCTTACGGCGCGGTTCAGGTGTCCAACGATATATGAGACAGATACTGCGCCATTTCCTTTCCACAAAAACCAATTATTATTATTATTATTATTAGCCCGGGCTATGTATGTTACAGCTATAGTGCACCGATCACTGAAAAGTACATCTTCGTCGACGTCATCCACTTGAGTACCACATTGCGACCAGAAGATAAAGCTACACGTATGTTCCTGGTGTTCGCACAGAGTCCAGTAGCAATTAGACCTATTCAGAGGCCCCAACCCGAGGACGCAGTCAAACAAAAGCATGCATATACAACCCCTAATCAGATAGCCAGGCTACCGATTAGGCAGGATCAAGACGAATGAATCAACAACTCGAAGTTGAAGCCGCGTTTTCGCAAACGAGTTCAGGGAATCCCGCTGAAGTATTGCGTATAGCTTAACGCAAAGGTATTTTGTAAATGACGTCATCGATCTACTTTTGTCATCCGTATCCGTACTTGCACATGGTATCCTTCGACGCTGTACCTAAACACAGTGTTGTTGTTGTTAAAGCAGATTCGTACAAAAACGTTAAGGACCCGCCGCGGTGGCTCAGTGGTTAGGTCGCTCGGCTACTGATCCGGAGTTCCTGGGTTCGAACCCGACCGCGGAGGCTGCGTTTTTGTGGAGGAAAAACGCTAAGGCGCCCGTGTGCTGTGCGATGTCAGTGCACGTTAAAGATCCCCAGGTGGTCGAAATTATTCCGGAGCCCTCCACTACGGCACCCCTTTCTTCTTTCACTCCCTCCTTTATCCCTTCCCTTACGGCGCGGTTCAGGTGTCCAACGATATATGAGACAGATACTGCGCCATTTCCTTTCCTCAAAAACCAATTATTATTGTTAAAAAGACGCCCATGTGCTGTGCGTTGTCAGTGCACGTTAAAGATAATAATAATAATTGGTTTTGGGGGGAAAGGAAATGGCGCAGTACCTGTCTCATATATCGTTGGACACCTGAACCGCGCCGTAAGGGAAGGGATAAAGGAGGGAGTGAAAGAAGGAAGGAAGAGAGGGGTGCCGTAGTGGAGGGCTCCGGAATAATTTCGACCACCTGGGGATCTTTAACGTGCACTGACATCGCACAGCACACGGGCGCCTTAGCGTTTTTCCTCCATAAAAACGCAGCCGCCGCATCCAGGTGGTCGAAATTATTCCGGAGCCCTCCACTACGGCACCCCTTTCTTCTTTCACTCCCTCCTTTATCCCTTCCCTTACGGCGCGGTTCAAGTGTCCAACGATATATGAGACAGATACTTCACCATTTCCTTTCCCCCAAAAACCAATTATAATTATTATATATAAAAACGTCACGGCGAGAGACACAGGGCGAGAGAAAAAGAACAACAAAAAGGGAAAGAAAATGTCCGCAGGCAGGCAGCTAGGAGCGTTGGGTGGAAAGTGTGTGTGTGTGTGTGTGTGGGGGGGGGGGGGGGGGGATAAGGAGTGTGCTATTCCTCGGGGCTCCATGAAAAACGGGTGTCGGGTAGCCTGACTGTGCAAAATCGGGGCCACCGCGGTCGGAGAGAGAAGAAAGCGATCCTGCACGAGCGGCAGCAGAAGCAGCAGCAACCGTAAACGCACCGCCATGCGACGCCGCCAAGGGCTGTTTCTTGGTCTGGTTTGCTCTCTCTGTGGAGCGAGCACGCGCAGCCACGGGACCATGACGCGCGCTCGACCAATTACCTTCGGCAGAAAGGAGAAGACTGCTTGCTGGTGGCATAACATGCTGGTATCGCAGGCTGCTACCCCCCCCCCCCCCCTTTTTTTTTCCCCGACTCTCACTTCCACCACCCTTGCAACGCCAAGCGCGCGCGAACGTTGAGAAGAGGAAAAACAAAGTGGTGACGACGCCGAGATGGTAAAACTAATAAAAAGACGCCTTCTTTCCTCCTTTCTCTTTCTTTCTTTCTTTCTTTCTTTCTTTCTTTCTTTCTTTCTTTCTTTCTTTCTTTCTTTCCTTCTTTCTTTCTTTACGTTGTCCTTTAGCTAGCGCCCATCCAGGGGAGGAAAAGTGGCGAGGCGAAGGAGGGGAGAGAGCGGCTTATGCGCCGTAATAGGGACATCGTCACGCGCGCCGTCACGGCTGCGTGATGCGTCGCACCGGTATCAAACGTGCCCGCGTTTGTGCGAGAGCCCCCCCCCCCCCCCCCCCCCTCTACCTTGCGCGGACGTCTCCGGCCGTGCTGGGTTATATATACACACACAAAGCAGGCGAGTCTCGCCTGGCCGCTGTGGTCTCTGTGTACCCTATCGCTCCCTTGCGAGAGGCTGGTATACTGGGAACCCTTCACTACTCCTCCACGCATATTTCCGAAAGCTTGCAGTTCTGTTGATGCTTTTGATATTTCGCTTTTTTTTTTCTCGCTTACCAATTCAAAAATCAGCGCCTCAATGCGTCACCTCGGCACACAACAATCGTGACGCCTGGGAAGTAATTCCTGCACGGAAGCGCTCGGCGTTCCAACGCGTTTGGATGCAAGGATTTCTGGGGGACCAATATTCGCTCTGCCTGACAGATGTGGCTGGAGCTTGTCGCCGCGTTGCTACAGCGCCTGGATCGTGTAATGTTTACCGCTGTAAAGCTGCTGTAACACTATAGGCTTGCGTATGTCAGAAGTGTAGAAAAAAACCGCCACTGCAAACATTTCGACTACCGAGGGACAAAATGGAGCACTTGGATGACACGCGAGAAGAACTTAAGGAAGAATACACAAGACTTCCCCTGATTCGTCTTAGCCAGGCTGCGTAAAATCAATTCGAATGATCCGAGTTTCGGAATTAAACGGATGTGTCGCAAGCTCCTGAACAAAAAAGACGCTCGTCAACTTGGAACATTCTGGTTATTCAGCTGCGCAGTGTACTTCGATACCTTCTTCGCTACAAGCGATCATGGGACAGCGATGTGTACATACCTCAAGGCTTCTGCGAGCCGAAAATTCACTTCTGCAGCGGCATGTCAGTCGCGGTTTGTGGACGCGCATTTATAAATCGTGGCCGGTACACAGTGTGATTGCCTTTCCTTCCTTTTCTTACCCCCCCCCCCCCCCCCATCCATTTCTAACAGTGCGGGGTAGCAAACCGGTACCTCCTTCTAGTTAACCTCCTCGCCTTTATTTCTCCTCTTTAACTTCCTGAGATTCCCGTGAATGGGTACAGCTGCCTAAAGGTTTGGTCACAAGCAGAAGTGAAAAGTGTTTGGCGCATAAAAAGATAAAAACTCAAGCAACGCCGAACAGCTGGAGGACCGAATCAGACAGCAATATAGCCATAGGCAACTGCTATAGCGCGAAACGCCATTGACCCGCCGCGGTGGATCAATGGTTAAGGCACCCGTCTGCTGAGCCGGAATACCCGGGTTCGAACCCGACCGCGGCGGCCGCGTTTCGATGGAGGTTAAACGCAAAAAGCGCACGTGTGCTGTGCGACGTCACTGCACGTTAAGGATCCTCAGGTGGTCGAAATTATTCCGGAGACCTCCACTGCGGCACCTCTTTCTTCCTTTCTTCTTTCACTCCCTCCTTTATACCTTCCCTTACGGCGCGGTTCGGATGTCCACCGAGATATGTGAGACAGTTACTGAGCCATTCCCTTCCCTCAAAAACCAATTTTTCGACTAATTCGGCGGGGTTTGGCGCGCACAGAGTAGTTTTTGGCCATGCCGCTGTCCCTGGTGGCGCTGCAGCCGCGCTATGTGCCTGCCACCATTTGTAAATAGGCTTTCTTTAGACATCTGTTCGGTTCCTCGTTTTTGTCACTCTGCTGTCTCAACTGTGCCCAGCTTCAGAAGCTATAGGCTACCAGAAGTCGAGTTCACAAAGACGATTCCTGAGAGCAGTAACTTCAGGACTGTTCAGCCGCGTCACAAGTCATCTCCCAACTGTTTATGCCTCCGTGCTCTCTCTAACGTCGCTTACTGCTTTTGGCTGTCTACAAGAGCACTTTTCGTCGAGCTTAGAGCGTGCTCTGTTCTAACTGTACCCGTTGGCGCTGATCCCATTATTCCAGCGCAAAATTTCTGCATTAGCGCCACCGGTGGCGCTTGTAATCAGCTTCCCTGCGATTTTCTCCGGTTCGAACAATCTCGTGCCTGCTAGGATAAGTCGGAAATATCAGCCTTTCTTTCCCGTAGGAAGGTATGGGCGTCTATAGATATTTTTACGCGGGGATAATTAAACGACACTTTAAAACACTTGAACTGTTACGTCACACATGTGTTGAAGAGACCGTTGTGTCGTAGCGTAGCGCAGGACAATTGAAGGCGATGACACGTGATCATGGCTGCACGCATAGCGCGTTCTGGAAAGCGATTCACTCCGACTAATGGTGTCAGAAATCATACTGCTGCGGAACTGAAAGTAAATCAGCAAGGCTAACGTCCAGCAGCCCGGGAATCTGACCGGGTCAAACTACCTTAATCCCGTATTAATCCCGTAACCCAGATAGTGAAAATTTTGGATGAAAAGTTCTGGACCTCACCATTTTTTTTTGTACACTGGGCAATACATTGCAGAAATGTGAAAAATGTCTGGCACATTCATTCAAAAAAAAATAATAATAAATCAACTAAATTAGCCAGATTTTGTAATCTAAACGCAGTGAAACTGTTCGTGCATACTTGGACACATACAATAAATCAATAATAAAATTCAAAATCATTCCACGACCTGCTTCTGATAAGTAGCTGTCCGAGAGGGCTCGCTCTTGCAGTGAGGGATTTTACAGCAGACATTCTGTATCTGTGGCAGCTGGAAATTGGACATTTTTTCTGGGAATTGTGTTGCTATCAGGTTTGTGTTTACCGTTTAACCAAAGCTGTTACCGTTACAACAGTGCAGGAGCGGACTTGTGGGTCACTCGGGGCGGGGGCGGTTGGGTAGGGTTGGTCCCATTTTAACCATGTATTTCTTGGACTTTTTCGTCGACAAAACGGGGTTCAACATGGTTTTCCTACGAAAATTTTCACCTTAGAGTAGGGAGGATCACCATCTGCCATTTAAATGCGCCCCTGGAATAGTATATGTTTTATTTATACGCAGTCCCAATGCAAGAACAGACAAAGTATGCAAAGCAATCTACCTCGCTAGAGACAGTGAAGTGGTCGACGCAGTAACCGATGTATAAAAATGCCACTTCGAAAACTTGGGGAGAAATGTGCGCGGAATGACTTTCTAATATTCATAAATAGAATCTTTTTGGAGCTTCGCAATCGGTTCACGTATGACCCTAATGATGTCAGCACCCGCAATATAAAAACAGGGCAACACAGCTCAGAAGTCATGAGTACGTATACGCTTTTGGAGGCGTTGTGTGACGTTCGTAAGCTGTAAAAACCATGGACTGAAGGAAGTTCTATGGCAGATGCCGAACCAATCCAACACATTAATAGCACCATAGTGATCAACATGAATATGGCCACTCAGGGAAAAGGCCTCTCCCATGTACCACCAATTAACCCATTCCTGTGTCTGCTGCGCCACCTTATCCCTGCAAGCTTCTTAATCTCATCCGCTCACCTAACTTTCTGCCGACCCCTGCTACGCTTGCCTTCTCTTGGAATCCACTCCGTTACCCTTAAGGACCAGCGGTTATCTTGCCTTCGCATTACGTACCCTTCCCAAGCCCTTTTCTTCCTCTTGATTGCGACTAGGAAGTCGTTAACCCGGTGTTTGATCCCTGACCCACTCAGCCCTCTTCCTGTCTCTTAACGTGACACCAATTATTCTCCTTTCGATCACGTATACTAGAATACAAAAAAAGTGTCCAGGGCACACTACCGTCGATTGGGACCCTGATCGCCATTCTGAAGACCGCTTTGCATAGCGTTTTCGTGGTCGTGAAACGAGACAGACCCTTACACAGACACTCCCTAAATGAGCCTAGGACCACGCGAGCTTTTTCAGCGGATATAACTCACACTTCGACTGCAGAAGGCGCTCAAAGCATATTCGTCATGCATAGTTACCCCCCATGACTGTCTGTTCACCTTGGTCTAGGCTCATAAATGTATTCATCTTCCCTCTCTCTTTCTCTCTCGCCCTCTTAATCCTTACCTCTACCGTAAAAAAAAAAAAAAAAGAAGTTGCACTCACCCGTCTCTCCATGCGCTCCAGGGCCGATCCCCAGTCAGGAGGTGCCACAACCGCCGCCAGCGCCACCAGTGGGGCTAGCAACACCAGGACAACCGATGAAGATCGCAGGACGAGCCGGCATCGGGACTCCGCCCACCATGGTGGCCGCCAAGGTTTAGCAGCACAAGTGCGGGCACTATGTACACACCCCGGTGCCGGGCCGGTCTCCCCCGGGGTCCGGTTCCGCGGGCTTTTATATTAGCGTGCGCCACCTTTTCCACACATGCGCGCGACATCGGTGCGCCAGGTGCCCCCGCACAGGAAGATATTATGTGCAAGCTGCGGCTCTAATCCGCATGATTGGTCGCCTCGTGGGAGATTGGCAATCTGCCTGCGCGCGAGCAAGGCTTAATTAACCGCAAAGCCGGCTTTGCCTTGAGCCACGGGAGCGCGCCTTGCTCCGTAGATGGAGGGGGGGTCGAGCATTGTCTTGTCGATACGCCGCCGAGCCGATTGGTCCCATAAATTGCAGCATGAGACGACGGCCCGTGTTTGTCTTTTTTCAGGGTTGATTGGCTCCCCGGCAATGCCTGCCCACGGTAGCGGCCTCCGTGCTCATCACGATCTTCAGTAGAAAAATATATTCTCGCTCTCCGCGTTATTTAATGCGCCGGCCAGCAGATTTATGCGAGCTGTATGACCTGGCGCCGTGGTGGGAGTCGTACGGATATTGGATTCAGTTTTCGTTAGTCGGGAGCAAGGCAAGGCTTTTACTAATTTATTTTTTTGTTTTAAACACGTGCTCCATCTACACGGGTTCTGATTAGGGCAAAAATAACCCTACGCTTAACAGTACTCTCAAAAACGAGTTCCTGATCATGAGTTCGCCCTATGATGTTTGAGTCATAATCACTACCTGTCAAACTGCGCCTACTGCAGGACAAAAGTATGGTATAGTATGCTGTATTTATGGCGAGTCAAAATAAATTAATCACAAAAGCAATGTTTTGCATCGGGTCACATTATAATTTTTTGATGCGTTTTTGCACTAACTTTACGGAAGGAAAAAAAAAACACACCGTATCTCATCACAAGTCGTGGTTGGTATATCACAACATCAGAGCAGCACGCCCCCTCAGTACGTGAATGCTGTCCCTTTAATACCCATTTCGCTGTTTTAATTAGGCAGTGTTTGTGAAACATTGACCAACAGTGTAGAAACAATGGCGCAATGCGAAAAAGGATGTTCCTATAAAAACAATCTACTTCAAGCGCTGTGCCAGATATTTTTTTTTGTATTGTTCATGCAAATGATGCGCGTCAAGTATTAGAAGTTTGTAATTAAATCTCTTGATTTGTACCTACTGTAGATTGTATAAACGGTACTAAAATTATTTAGAAAACTATTTATTAACAGCTTCCTCATTGACTCTGTCCAAAGGCCTTCAGTAACTGATGAATAACATTAGCCCGTTGCAAGAAAGGATGAATCACGTGTGGCTGCAATAAAGACCAAAAAAAAAATCACGTGTGACATTATGTGGTATTATTTCAGCGAAAGATGCGTATATACCATGAATGCTTACAGCATGTTTAAGACAACATCTCTATGTGATGCCAAAGAAACGTTAAAAGAAATGACATCGAAGATGATTTATATTTTATTTCATTTATTTTCTATGCGTCAGAAATCACACAGAAAGGCATCACAAACTCAACTGACGCCATCAGAAATACCTTATGAGTGTGACGTCTCAAGTCACCGATTTCAAATCAAACTCATCACACATTTTTTTTTTACGCATGGGCTTTGACAAACGCCATAGTGGAGGGGTCCAGATTAATGTCCAACAATAAGGTTCTTCAACGTTAACTAACACTGCACGGCTCTACAGGGCGGTTTGCATATCGCCCCTGTTAAAATGCGGCCTTTCGTACACGAGAGTGAAATAACTGCGAGAATAATAAAGGGGTGGAGAGTATTTCTTAGGCACTCTCAGGTGATGAATAGCAGCTTACCAATATCTCTGAAAAGGAAAGTATACAACAGCTGTACCTTGCCGTTACCTATATGGCATAAATGTGGAGGATAACGAGAAGCTTTGGACTTGAATTCTGGCCGACACAGCGAGCTATATAAAGGAAAATGATAGGTGCCACGTTAAGAGACACGAAAAAAGCACCGTAGGTCAAGGAACAAACGCGAGTTGATGATATCCTAGTAGAAATCAAGAAGAAATGGGCATGGGCAGAGCATGCAATTCGTTAAGAGTAACGGATTCCAAGAGAAGGCAAGAGTATCAGGGGGCGGCAGAAATTTGTCCTGCGGTGGATGTAGATAGGCCTATGCTGATGGCGATGATTGTGAGAATGCGACCGCCGCTGCCAGGATTCTGATCCCGTGTCCCTGGGCTCAACAGCAACGCCACGACCACCAAGCGTAAAGCAGGCCTTTTTCACAAGCTTTCATGTATGAAAGCGCCGGTTTATATGCCATGTGCTTAATTAATAGGCGGTTTCAGGGAAGGCAGTCACGGTTTAAAACGCTTCAATGCAAAGAATGATCGGAACGATGGCTACTGAAGGCGCCCGAGTGCCCGGTTCGCCCCCTCTCAAACACATAAAGGGTCACTCCCACCCGACTATTCTTAAAGCTGAGCCGAAGTGCTTT